>NW_027526225.1:917936-1010436 GCF_048455015.1 Haemaphysalis longicornis | reverse complement strand
CAAGAGCTGCCAGGGTCTCCTGCGAACAAAGCTGGAAGCAGGTGAGTGCTCGAGGCGCGCGGAGAAGTGGGAACGGTGGCACAATGGGCCTCCCCTAACGCGCAGGCGAAGGCACGGTTCCCGTGGACCTGACTACAGACTACCAGACCTGGGATGCCATCCTGCAAGGTGAACGACTGCGCACCATGTCCTGCAGCGATAAGATTGCTCGCTGGAACGTTCTCGGTCTGCAAGGGGCTCTGCTCAGCCACTTTCTGCAGCCCGTCTATCTGAGCTCCATCACCCTGGGTGAGTCCCTTTCTTCGCGTTGCCCCTTTGTTGCCCTTGAAGCAGAGCTCTGTCCTTGTGGAAGTGATCGTGTAGATGTCTGGCCTTGGATTGAGCCCGTCTTCTTGGGGGTTGGCAGGTAATCTGTATCACCACGGGCACCTGTCTCGGGCGGTGTGCTGCCGGTTGGAGGGTGAGCCCGGGCTGGACAGCCTGCTGCCCACACGGTACGCCCTCCGCCACCCGACGTTGGGTTGTGTGAGCGGCCACAACCCGCCCCGCGACACCGAGAAGACCAAGCCCTACTCCATCAACTGGTGTGTCGGTGACGAGCGCCCGGAGGTCACCAACAGCGGCACGGGGATGCGCCAGGACAGGTGGGCACTTTCCTTGTCTTCTTCTCCTTCCCCTCCCTATGGTTTATATGTGTGCGAAGCATGGCGAGCGAGGACAGTGCCAAAACTGATTGAAGAATTGGATTCCTGGTGGACTGCATGGATGCTTTCCATGCCCTCTTGGGCATGTTGCAACTGAGTGCTCCCGCCAACGACCCATGCCGTGGTAGCATGACTGGCAAGCTTCTTGCATGTGTTGCTGGCGAGCTGGCAGAACTGTTTAATACATGACAGGATGAAGAGCACAATGAGGTTACAGCAAACAGGGCTGGCACTAAGGTTCCAACTTCAGTATTAAGTACTCCGAGTGCTGTGACAGCAGGACAGCCGAAGATGAGGCAATTACTGTAGTAATGCTTTTAGAAATCACGGTGCAGACACAGAACTCTTTCAACGTCTTTATAATGCTTTCATAGAATCCCGGCTTGACTATTGCAGTGTTGTCTATGGGTCAGGGACTAGGACATCCCTGTTAATGCTGGACTCGGTGCTGCACCTCGAGCTTCGCCTTGCGTGTGGGGCTTTGCATACTAGCCCAGTGGAAAGCCTCTATGTACAATGTAACAAGTGGAGCCTAGAACCTCAGCAGAACTACATGGACCTTCTTTATGCCTTTAAAATATCATCAATGCCTAACCATCCATTTAAGTCAGTTTTTTATGATGCATCCATATCCCAGCTTCTTTTAAACCGCCCATATATTCCTTCTCTGTTCTCATACAGAGCTAGAGAGGAAGCATCGAAACTCTCAATCTCCTTTTTAGATACCATGAAAACGACTGTTACTACAGTCTACGCCCGTAACAACGGACCCTCTGAATCTGGAAAAAAACGTCCGCTGTAGCCGAAGTATGCAGTATCCGACGGGGGGGGGGGGGGGGGGGGGTATGAGCCCTAAAGTGGGTACTTTGATCGACATTGCATATGCATAGTACATACACTTTGGTCTTTCTACACGCCTGCAGCACCTCTGCACAGTGTTCGCGCGAGGGCGAAGAATCGCGTAAACACCGTTTCCAAAACTTAGCCCTGGCCCCGTATCCCATCAACTTCTTCTCTTTAAGCTGAGCAAACTTAACCTAGACGCGAGCATACTTAAATGGATTGAGTATTTCCTACATAACCGTACCCAATATGTCAGTGTCTATGGTTATCAATCCGACCTTCACCCAGTGACGTCCGGTGTGCCACAGGGGTCAGTTTTAGCCCCTCTCCTGTTTCTCATATATATTAATGATCTTCCTGAATCTGTTTCTTCTTCCACACGGCTGTTTGCTGATGATTGCATAATATATAGACAAATTACTAACCAATCCGATGTCTCTTGCCTTCAATCTGACCTTAACAACATATCTGCATGGTGTGACCGCTGGATGATGAAACTTAATACCAGTGCAAATCAATGAGAATTTCACGGAAGACTAATCCTCATGACCCCGCTTATTTTCTGAATGACTTGCCTTTATTCCCCGTCAAGAGTTACAAATACCTTGGTGTCTACATTGCTAATGACCTCACCTGGCACACTCGCATTCAGCACATAACCAACAATGCCAACTGGATGCTTGGTTTTATTCGTCGAAACTTTTCTCTCACCCCTGCCGCACTAAAACTGTTGCTTTATAAAACGCTGGTGCGGTCAAAAGTAGAATACGCATCATCAGTTTGGGATACACCAACTAACACACTCATTTCCACTCTCGAATCACTCCAGAATCGCGCAGCATGACTTATACTTTCAAATTATTCTCGTTTTGCTAGTGTCACGCAAATGAAATCTTCATTACATCTTTCAGATCTTTCATCCCGTGGACAACTATCTCGTTTATCACTCCTCCATAAAATTTTTTATACCAATGCAATCCTAAAAGAAAGTCTTTTCACTCGTCCCAGCTACCTATCATCTCGCATAGACCACGATTTGAAAGTTGGCATACCCCAATGCAGGACTAACCTTTTTTATGATTCTTTTGTACCCAGAACCAGCAGGGACTGGAACCACCTTCTGGCCTCTGTTGTCTCAATCACAGATCATTCCACTTTCAAAAACTCACTTGTCTGTATAACTTGAGATTGTTTGCTATTTTCATCCATTTCTTGATGGTTGCTTGATTATTAATTTTGTACTTTGTACCCTGTCCTCTCTGTAACGCCTGAATGGCCCTGAGAGTATGTAAATAAATAAATAAATAAATGAAAACACCGCACATTAGCATTCTGCGTTCTACCCTGTAGCAGTCTCTAATAGGGGAGAACCTCACAGCAAAAGAGCTAATCGCACTAAGGGGACAGCTTGCATTCGCCCTCATGTGTGCATTGGCTATTTGGCAGTGGTGAAATTAAGGGGGGACGTGGCTTTCAAAATCAACTTTTTTATTTCTGTGTGGATTTTGATGAAAATTGGCACAGCAACTGGAAATGCTTCCGTGATAATGATAACTTTTTTATGTATTAAATTTTCTTTCTGTTCCGCTTGTACCGAGCTTGAGCGGCTTATAAAACATGATAGAAAACTTGTTCGAAGTGCTTTGCATTCCCAAATGAATGGACGAGGTCGTGACAGTTTTAGAATTTTTTTTTTTACAACACAATGTTTTTTAGTTTTCATTTTTTTAGAGGTTAATGTGCAATAGGCATGTTGACTGTGAACAATTATTTGAATAAAAAAATCACAAAAACAAATCTGGAAAACCAAGAGTGTCACGACCTGAACTGTTCATCAAGGAATGTAATGCAAGAAACGGAATCAAAATAGACCCAGCGGTCACAAAGAAATCCCTGGTACAAGCGACACAGGTGGCAAAAAAAACTGTTTTGAGAAAACGGCTTCCGAAGTTGCAACATAGGTTTCACTTATCAAAAGTCGTCACGGTTGTAGCCTTTCATGTCCTTTTGAACATGGGGCTTCTGGAAGGCCTTGCCTTGAAATTGGAGTGCCTTTTACAGCCTTTCTCTTTCCAGAAAACATCATTTTCAGCTCCTCTGTGAAGAGTACACACCCCACTTTGCAGACCAAACGAAGGGGAGATGGGTTTCAATGGGCTTTCAATGCAAAGTAGGTTAGTTGGTTGGCTGTATCGCACTGGACAACCTCCTTTCGCAGTGTTGTCACCATGGCAACAAGTTAAGCATGTTTTTACTTAAATTTTAACATCTTTGGCTTTTTTTTGTTTTATCTTGCCTGGCACAGCAACTTAGTACTCATACGTGCAGGTGTTCATTGCCAAAAGTTTGCATACCACAAGGATGAAAATGAGCTACTTTGAAGCTTGGTAGAGTATTCTGCATAACTCCCAACTTCAATGCAAGAGCATATTTTCTTACTACTTTTGACATTCAAGGCATCCAATATTTCTCGCAGCAAAGCCAGTATGCCCTAAGCAATGGTATCAATTTCACTAAAAAATCACTGTTAAATGCTGCGACAGTAACGTACATTTTTAATGCAGAGAACATATTTTTATTCCTATATTACTAACTCAAACCTGTTTGCATGAAAATTACAAGTGCACGGGAAACGTTGCGCAAGAAAGGCGATATGGCTCGCGCGCATCGCAGCGCACGCTTACCGCGACATATCGAACTTTGATTATACCTTATATGGCTGGTCAGGTCGCTTTTAAGATTAAATCTAACGTCGCAGGCATTAATTACAACTACTGGCGTTCAATCGTAACCGGTTGCCCAGTCATGTGCTGCTCCAAATGCGCGTCGGCTATGCCGTGCGCGCCGCAGCGTTTGACGCGTCGACCGTTTCTTTCTCAAGGCTAGCGAGCCCACAGTCAAAACACAGCAATAACTAAGCGTGTAAACATCGCAAACCCGACTAAAAGTTCACTTCACGAACCGCTATCGCAAGCGCGCACACCGCGTCACCCTCCGGGGTCTGGCGACGGTAGAGTCACGCGCACCACGAAGCGTTCGATGACCTCCTCCTTTCGAGCCACACAACTTCCTGTAATCTGGCTCGTTATCTCCGGCATTCCCACCGCGATAATGTCCGTGTTGAATACCATAGATTGAACAGAAACTCGGCCGAGCAAAGCGGCGAAAATGAACTCGAACCGCTCGCTACGCAGCTCAGGCGGCCGCCATCTTGCGTTGCGCCCGTGACATCCAATCAGGAGGGTCGTTGTTCTGTGCCCCGACCGGTGGACCAGTAGCGCTTCAGCATCTATTTCTAGCTTCGTTTGTGCGTCGTTTCTTTTCTGCTGTTTGTGCGTTTGTGAATGAACGAAGATAAAAGAGACGAGCGGAACCGGAAAGACAATCGCTCAGCCAATCTAACGATATCAAAATGGCCGCGCCCGATGGCACCGTTGCGGAGATACAGCGCTCCGAAAATTGCCGTTTTTTCGCCCTTTTGCGCTGATAGTTTGTCACCGCGCCTGACAAAAGAATTTTTTTATGCCACTTTGCGACGCTTTTCAGCCTAAAAACTTTGCAGATGCATAGAATAGGAAACATAGAAGCCGAATATGCGGGTTTCAAAAAAACGATGTTTTGGTCATTTTTCCGAAGTTGAAAGCCGCGTCCCCCCTTAACAATGAAATGGGAGAGGCCAAGGACCGAGCTTTCAAACGATGCCACAACGTCCACAATCAGTGGCAGGAAAAGTGAGATATCGGGTTGGGAACATCATTATGTTTTCGAGGTTTCGGGTACTCGTCAACCACCCATGCTGACCGATTGAGTGTTGGTTGGCGGTGTCTCACCCCGGTGTCTGCTTCCCCCGCTGCAGGAGCGGCACCAACCTGGAGTCGCGAGTGTCCAAGGCGTCGCTCTTCGCCCTCTTCAAGGACACGTGCGAGCTGCTGGGGCGTGAAGACCTCCTGCGCAAGACGTACGGCGAGACCAAGGACGCCGCGCTGGGCTACCAGGGCGCCAAGAAGGTGCTCTTCGAACGCTTCCTCAAGCTCGACCGCGGCCGCTGGGTCCGCAAGCCGCCCGAGGAAGAGATGTTCCACTAGGAGGACCACGCCACTCCCGCCGCCCCTTCCCTCCTCTTCCCCCACGCAGCATCCTTCCCTTCCGACGGAACGTAGGGCGCATCATCTGGTTACCATCCTCCACGTCTTCTGCCGTCTCGCTGCGAAGACTGTGGGCGTCTCTCTCATCTCTCGGCGCCGTTCATTTTTCTCCCGCTCACCTTGCAGCCCCACTCTCCCTTTGTCCAGCTTGCTTTTGTCCCTGCCACTCAAACGTAGGCGGCCGTTCCTTTCTTAACCCACATACAAAATCTTCGCTTCGCATTACGGGAAATTGAGCCGATCCAAAGCGTATGTGCAAGCGGTTACACATCATGGTTGCATGTAGTTTGGACAGCTCAGGTTGCAGGTTGTTACCCTTGTGTGGGGAAGCCCACCAGTCTGTTCCTCCGCTTGAGAAATTGGCGGGGACTGCCCAAAGTTACGTTTCAGCAACTGGTGTTTTAATTAATACGGCCTATTTTCAAAGCTGTTCAGTTAGAACACAGTCTGCCGGGAAAGACGGGCTCCCCGAATCGAACTTTGTTGGCAGGCTTAGACCACTTATCCTGTGCCGGGCATGTTGGCACGACCCTGCCACTCCCACCCTTTGCGGAAATGCTTCTGCAACTTTCTTCCCGGGGGCAGACTCCGCCGAGAACTCACCCATAAGTTTCAGGCAGTTCAAAGGACAAAGTTGAGCAAAGGCTACACAACGCTGATCACCGTGCTCTGTCGCGGCTTCTGTTCGTCCGATTTCCGGTGGTCGATGGCTCTCCTCCTTTCTACGTGTGGTGTACAAGACCTGCAGGCGACGAAGCGGAAAGGATATTTCCAGGATGCAAGGTCGCGAGTACAAAAATGGAACGAAGGAAGGGCCCTTTACAAGTCCGGCCTGATGCCACCTTGTCAGAGAGGGCCTTTTGGCCGCGTTACGGCCGTTGTTGGATTTGGGTGAGCCATAGGAACAGTAGCTTCATCCCTCCCAAGGCTTTATTACTAGCGTAACTGCCTGCATACCTTGTAGCGCCCGCCAAGCCGGATGCTCGTCACAGCGGCAAAAGTAGGCTTAGCTCACTTCGTATCGAGCCTGGGTGCGGGTTGATTACTCTTTCATTATCGGATCAGGGATGTCCGGGCTGCAACACGCATGAGTCGCCATGAGTTGTTTTGTCCCTTCTTGCTTTGGGGCACCTTTAATTTTTTTTATTGTGGCTTCCAGTAGCCAAACGCTGCATCGACAATTTTCTGCAGAGAAATCGATGCAAGAGTCATGATTTTACAGCTACTCTTGGCTGCGGCCTTCTGTTCACCCGGGGACCTTTTCTACTGTTTTAGCCCGCAAAACAGCCCAGTTTTAAATGGCAAGAATTGTGCCCTCTTCTGTGCGGCCGACGATTTAACTGTCATCCTGACACAAATCAGATCCAAGGCAATAGCTTTAGTTGCAAACGCTGCTGCAAATTAATTGCTCGAGTCCCTATTTACCTCCCCCGTCCTCGCAGTTCATCGTCAAGTGGCTGCAACAGACAAAGTGAAACCTTCTGTTCGTATTTTTCTTTTTTTTTTCCATCCTCTCGCATATTTTGTACATATCCCCCCACACTGAAATTCTTGCGCAGCTATCTCATCTCAAAACCCCCACGTTTTGTTCCTCGCATAGTCATCCAATCTTGTGTGCCGCAGTGTTTAACTTCTGTCATCATCACCGTTATTTGAACTGCGAGCGATTCACCGTTGTTCCTGTCCAAATGCACTCCCCCCCCCCCCCCTGCCCGTCACATTTGCGCGCCATACTTTGTGCTGTGGCGAGACTGGTGTTTTGTGTTTGACCCCTGGACAGAGCTCGTCCAGTCTTATCATCTCGTCTAATTTGCTCCGGGTGTGTGCCCCTGCCCGTCTCGTTTTAATATTCAGCGGCTCCGAGGTTACGTGGAATGTCATGATTGTACATAACACGGCCGTAGCCCGGTGCCGGGTCCTGTTTTTAGTTAATCGCGCCCGCTTCACCACTATTTCGGGGCAAGGGCAAGCCCTGGCACCCCCCCCCCCCCCCCCCCTTGTATTGTCTACTTGTGTTTTTTATCACTATTATATTATTTCGAATGCGTTCAAGTTGTGCCCGCACTCAGTTTGGGCAGCCTGCAAGCCCTGGGCCAACTGCCGCCACCCTCACCTGATCCCCCTGTCCTGTACTTGCCTCTGTTTTCATCACGTGTCATGTGACGGTGCTGCTTTCGATTTTTGCCCTGAGATCACCGCGAGTAAGAGGGGGTGCAGTGCAAAGATTCTGCGAAATTTGTGTCCATCGCGGTGGCGTGCACTGAAGTGCGCGTAGCGACGAACTGATTTTTATTGTGTGTTGTGTTGCCCTGTACATTTTGTTTTGCGATCGTGGAAGACTGACAGCTGAGTCGGGCGAGCCGACAGAACTTTTCTCCGTGTGTCAGCTTGTGGCAGGTTTGTTTTTTAGCGTAGCGGCATCTCAGGTCTCTGCCCAAGGCTGCCTATTGTAGAACCCTTCCTCTTCCTAGCGTTTCTCGCCTAGTTTGTCCCACTGACGATTTTGTGCTCCGGTCAACCATGACACACCAAACAGGACGTGCCAAAAAACAGTTGGAGGGGAAAAAAAACAGAGCGGGTGAGTGGGTGTTTCTTCCTGAGAGGGAGGAGCACTTGAGCCGTGCCATCTTTTCCCGACCACGGGCTATGGCGCGACGACGAATAAAATAAGGCGACCGCGAGTCGCATCTGTGCGGTGTCAATCACTGCATGCTCCGAGAGAGCGAGGCAGAGACGGAGGCGGGTGGCCGCCGGAGCAGCAGCGTTGTTTTTGCCGGGGAAATTTGGCGGAAGACGGTGCCACCAGCTTCCACTTGCGCGAAACGGCGGCACACCGCCGGGCCGCAGCGGGGAGACAAAGGGCGCACGATCCCGCACTGCGGCGGCGCGTTCACTGCGACAACGGCTGCCACCACAGCCTTCCCTTCTTTGCCGCGTCCAGCGGGATGCGAGATTGACGAGGGTCCGGCAGCTGACCAATGGCCGACCAACGGCCGTAGACCGGCCGGGTTTGTCAAGGGTACGAGCGAATCGTACGAGCACAGCACGCACGTTGGGTGGCGTTCTGCGCCCCACCTGCACACGTCGTTGCATGCACCCCGTGCACACATAAGTGGCTGGACAGCGGGGATTGGCCGCGGCCTAGTCGCCAGGCGGAACGCAGCAGACAGTCTGAGCGGACATACTTAACGGCGCAGCGCAGCCTCCGAGTTGGCAGCCATCTCTGCTGGAAGGCTCGAGCTTCTCTGTTCTCGCGCTGCCCCGTCTTCTGTGTCGTGTGCACGTGATGTCTGTGAACGCAGCTCGTGTGCGCGCCGAGGCAGGCACACACGCACGCTCTATTTAACCTGCTCGTTAGTTGCATGTGTAGCTTGAGGGCCCCCCCACCGCCCCGGGGGGGAGGGGCCCCCCTTTGTAGGCATAATAATGCACCGAAATACGCTTGTAACCCCTTCGATCACCCCCTGCCCCTTGTTTAGGCGGCCGTTTCTCACGCACGGAAGTTGGGCCTCGATCGCTTCCCCGAGCATGCGCGGCCCTTTTGTCTTCACAGCAAAGCCTGCCTACTGAGCGCGGCTGTCACGCTTCGTGCATGTGTGCGCTTCTGCGAGTTCTGCGCCAAGCTGGCTGCGTGCAGCAACCAGGCTGGGGCCACAAACAGCGGGGCGGTCGATTCCGCCGCTTTGCAGTTTCTTGAAGTTTGGCCCGGCTGCATCGAGCCACGGTGCCCGCTAGCTTGGGGGCCTTCTTTCTACCTCTCCTGCGCCCACACCCCTCCTCTTCGACACTCTGTCGAACTATCTATCTTTCTCGGTAGTCTCATGGTTTTCATTGTAGCTTGTGCTGTAATCCATTCTCGTGAGTGTTAGTGCTCGAACCTAAGCCGACCTAGGGCCAACGTCCGCGACCCCGACGTAGTTGCGGATGCTGGCGGTAGATCGTCGCGTCGTTGTAACCTAGCGAAAGCGCGACTTAGGAAACAAGGTTCACCGTCTTCTTCTCGTCTCGTCAGTGTGCTTTTGTGCGTCTTACTGCGCGTGTAAACTCTTGCTCGGAAGAGAAGAAAAAAAATACGAAAAAAGGGAGACAAAACCACTGGAAGCGTAAAACGAAGAACTTGGTTTCGGCATCGTCGTCTAAACGTTTGGTTGGTGTTTGTTTTTCCTTGGTTTTTTTTTTTTTTTTTTTTTTTTTCCTTCCGGCGTCCGCGTCGTTGCGCTGTCGAGCGTGTTGGTTTTTTCCCGTCGTAACGCCTGTATGCGCCGTTCGTTCCTTTCGTTCGTTTTACGCTCTCTCTCTGTGCAGCCGTCTGCTTTCTAGGCTGAATCGTGGGAGGCCGGGAGGCGGGTCCGCACGGCAAAGGGGTGTCGGGCAACCGCGGCAGTCGCTGGCGCTCGTTCTCTCGTTGCCAGCAGCGGACTTGGCCTGTCAAAAAACACGAAGAGGCGTGAAGCAGCGCACACGCACACTCATCGCACATGCGCGCCGCACGGACGTTGCGGTCCCGCCTTGTGTGTGCCAAGAGTGAGCGAAAGAACGGAGTCACACCTTCCCCGGCTTCGAGAGGCCAGCGGCAATGCAAAACGAGCGCCCCGGTCGTCGCGCTCCAATTTTTTCCACCGCAGTGGCTAAACAGTATCAACAGGTTAAAGGTACACCAAGATGGGTATCATTCAAGTTGAGAACAAAACATGCAGAGGTAAAGCAGGAGGTCTTTTAGCGAATCCCCTACGGAAGGAGTCGGCAACTTTTTGAGGCGATGGCCAAGTTGCATAAAGCCGACATGGGGAGGGGTCGGAGAGGATATGGGAGGAGGGGTTTGCAGGCATGTGCATGTTGGCTTCACCGCATCAATACATGCAGCAGACATGCTAGGGAAGGGGTGGGAAGTGCAGCTGTGGAAGTTTGGAGCGTGCACCGCGTGGACTGCCGGTCTGGCCAACCCCGAAGGCCGAGGTCCCGCATCCGGACCGTTCTCCCAGCCTCCCCGTTGGCAAATCTCTCCAGCAGGAGTCGTGTAGGCGTGGTCGGAACCAAACTCTTTGCTCTTTTTTCTCTCTCTCTCACGAGACACCGGCATATGCAGTGAACACATTCCGCAGTGGGCTGGCGCCGCTGCACGCACCGTCGTCGCCCGGTCCGGCGTTCCTTGTTTTCGAGTCCTTCGCAACGCCCTGTTCCAAGAGCTCAGTGGTGGGAGGGTGGGCTCGTGCTGCTGTGCTGCCACCACTCCTTCCACCGCGGCACTCTTGGGCACGCGCTCCGAGATCCGGGCCCCACGGTGCAAAAATAAACTGGCAAAAATAGAAGGAAGAAAAAAAAAGGATGCAGGCGATGTAAGATGCTGTGAAGTTTCCTCCTCTTCTCCCATTGTCACGTATCCGTCACCTTCTATACCTTCCCATCACGCCTAGTTTTGTTCTCAGTCGAGCGTTCTTTTGAGAACGGCTCGTATAAATCCTCCTTGGTTCTTCCGCGACCCTTCCGTTCCTCTGGATTAATGTTCTTGCGAATCGAATTCAGTTGGTGGTCGAGAACCGATTGTTCCGTCACGCCTTTGGTGGTCCTCCCCGGAGCCTGTGAGCAGTGCACACTACTTCCAAGCTTGTTGACACCGTCGTAACCCAGTGGGGTGGGGCGTTCCGGGAAAGAACATTCCATTTCCGATCACATCGCCGGCACGCACGTGCCAGACTTCCCGCTCGTTTCGTCCTCCCCCTGTGGGCAGCCACAGTGTCTTCAATTTCTCTCGTTCCTCCCTTCACTGGTCTTCCTTCTTCTTATCACTAACGTCCCGCGTCTTTGCGTTATCGCTTCTGTAGATGGCACTTCTGTTTCGAAACGTCCGTCCCGCCAAGCTATCTGCGACCCCTCCTTTACGTTCGGGGGGGTCAGTCTCTGTATATATACATATATATATGTACATAGCCATATGTATATATATGTATATATGCGAGCAGATGGGGAAAAGGGGTGGAGTTTTGATCTCTCCCTGTGTTTTCCTTTTTTTTTTTTTTTCGTTAATATTTGTTGACCTGTCGTGTCCGTTCATTCCTCGTGTGTCAAGTAAGATATTCCTTGAGCATCCATTTCCCGTTTTGATAGCAGAAATTGTGACAGCCGTCCCACTCGCATCACCTTTGTGTTTTTCTTTGTTTTTCTCTCCCCCTTCCAGTAGCTCTGTGATCCGTCAGGCTGACGGTTTTTGATGGGACGTTTCTTGGGACTGGTGTCGTTGGCACATTCGCATCGAAGATCTTACTCACCTGTGCCAGCAAGGGGCGGAAAATGCGTTTGTTCCCACGGGTAAGGCATGTGACCAGCCAGCATGTAATAATTCTCGGCTTTCGCTCTTGTCTCGAGTCTTCATTGCAGCCGGATGGGTTGAGGGCACTGCGTTTTGTAGTACCTAAAATCAATGCATCTACCATCACGAAGACTGCGGCCCGTACGGGGCTTCAAAGTGCTTTTTTGTTCCTATTTCTTACCGCAAAAGCAGTTTTTACAGTGACAACCCCCCGATTTAAAGACTGACTGTGACTATGGCTACGATGCGACTACCTGCACATGTGATCAAAGTGAAATTGAGCTTGCGAGCAAAAGTTGCTGTTGGGGACGTCACTGTCGCTTTGCGGTCAGTTACAAGGTGAATTGCGTGACTGCACCGGTCACATGCCTTGTCCGCTACCGTTGCCCTAGCAAGTCGTGTTCAGTCACTTTTTCCCGTGCACCCAATCTCAGAGTTCCCCCCGTTCACAACATTGGTTCGCAGATGACACTGGGATTACGACTGCTGCGAAAGCCTGACAAATGGCTGTGTTTTGTTTGTTTTTTACAACATTGTGAGCCGCCCTGTACTGAGGTCTTTCCAAGGCATGGCTGTCTTGTTGCCAGGGGTTCTTACGAATATAGGCTCAATTTTTTGTGAAGCTGCATCGTTGCAAGTGTGTGCAGTGGTTGTAACGTTGAAGTAAGCTGTGCGGGAAAGCCCCCTTGATCCGGAGTTCACGAAACGGCACTCTTGGTCGGGGGCGGCGAAAGCCATCTTTCACGGCCACGAATTGAACTCTTGCGCGAAGGCATTTGATGTCGTTGTTTGGGTCAAAACTCAGCGATGCAGCTAGTTTTTGTTTTTAATCTGAACAAACGAGCAGCTGTACTGTACCACGGACATTTCTTGTTAAAGTTTCAGACGACTTTGCAGATGGTTCGGAAAGCCGGTACCCTGTTGTCAATACCTCATGAATTTTTTTCTCTCTATTTTTACAAATGCGCACGTTTTTTTTTTTTTTCGTCAAATGCTTGCTTGTTCAATGAGTGCTAATTGGGGCAGGGAAAGGAAACGAACACAAAAAGTTGACTCTAAGTCTCATGTGTCATTGTCCTCCAAAACCTTCACAGCATTTTTCATGACCTGCACATTTTTCCAACTGTGATCTTGACTTTTTTTTTTTTTTTTTCACTTTTAACAGTGTCTCTGTGTTTTGTATGCGTGTGTGTTGCTAGGTTCATGATTTCTTCTTTCTTTAAAAAAACAAGTACGAAAGAGACGACAGGTTTGAAAAGGATTTTCCTTGTATCTTGTTGGGCTGGTCTCCACTGGCCCAACGCAATGCTAGTCATCCAAAAACAGGACTTGGCTAAGACATGGAAAAAAAATTGTTCAGGAAGAGTCATCTTCGTTGGTAGCGTCATGAAGGGAAAAAAAACTGCCTCTGTTTGCTTTCTTTTTTTATATTTTTTGTAGACCATCTTTGTTTTTGTACTATGTGTTTCTTCGTTTTTTTACCAAAAAAAAAAAGAAATCTCTCTCTCATCGCATGTTTCTTTGTTATGATCAGGTTTCTCAAACCTGCAGGTTGCAAAAAAAAAGAGCAAAAGTGGATAAAGTGAAAAACGGAACAATTGAAAGCAACATGTTTGCGAACGGTGTACTAGGCTTAAGGTGAAACAAAAAAATACAAAAAAAACATCCATAGTGTTGTGATATGTAAACTGAATATCCAAATAAAGGTCACAAATGCAGTCCATGGTCCTTTCTCGGTGCATTATTTGCTGTGCAGATTGTTTGCCTACCAGTTTACTTTTAATTAGAAGCTGTGGCCTACAGCCTTAAGGATAGTATTTGTACGTCTTTCTTATGAGGGCGTCCAACTTGTTAGTCTCTTAAGGATTCAGATTGACGATGGGATTCCCGTAAGTGATACAGCTGGTGGTTGATTGATTGATTGTAGGGTTTAACGCGCCAACGCAACGCAGGCGATGAGGCGCGCCGTAGTGGAGGGCTCCGGATTAATTTTGACCACCTGGGGATCTTTATCGTGCGCTGAAATCTCGTACACACGGGCGTTTTTGCTTTTCGCCTCCATCAGAAAAGGGGCCGCCGCAGCCGGGAATCGAACCCGCGACCTCGTGCTCAGCAGCGCAATGCCTTAGCCACTGAGCCACCGCGGCGGGTGATACAGCTGGTGGGAAAGGCCTGTACGAGGCAACAGTGTCGCGGACTGTCGCAGTCCGTATGAGGACTCGGAGGAGCCCTGGATGCAACAAACGAGATGCGTCAGCTGGGTGACTGTCTTGTACAGCTGTGGCAGGAGAGAGAGAGAAATCTTTTATTTAGATAAAGCGTTGGGGTGCGGTGGACACAACCCGGAGGGTCACGACGACTTCAGCTGCTCGAGTCACGAGCTCCTTCTGGAGCTGGGGGTCCGAGTGGCCCAACGCCTCCATCCACTGGCCAGGAGAATTAATTGGAGGGAATGGGTCCTCTGTACAAGCCCACATTTGGTGTTGGACTGGGGCTTTTTCACCACTGGGGGCAGAGGGAGGGGCGGACATGATGGACGGCTCTGCAGGCTACTGATTCCGATTGGACTTGACGCCAGATTGATGGAAAGGAACTCCCAAGATGCTAAGCGTGGAATTGTGGGATGGAAGCGGCGGATACGCCGACTTGAGGATCAGGGGTGATATTTGCATTTCTCCCCCTAGTACCAAGAATGAACCCAGATTTGGTAGGCTCGCATGTTAGTGGTCTAGGTTGGAGGAGGAGGAGGAACAAACTTGTTGAAAAACAAGACTTTTGGTGTCGCTGATGGGTGCGGTCCCTAGTCCAGGACTCCACTGAAGTTGAATTCCAATGGCAGATCCGGAGCACTTTCGGACCAACTTTTCTGCTCTGTCTTGAGCAGACGCGTTCCAATGGCAGATTGGGAGCGCCGTTGCAGCCGACATCGCTCTGTGGAGCAAGAAAAGTTGCTCGGCGGAGTCGGCCGGAACTCACTAGGGCGCTTACTTTTGCCGCATGACGCCGCCGACGTCACCGCCGTCTGCGCTTCCGGCCAGTGCTCGCCTCCTCTTCCCAGCCGCGACGCAAAGGATGCTGGGGCTTCCTTGTTCCTGTCACAGTTCGGCACTTTGCTCCGGCGGAAGCGGCTGCGTTCCAAAGGCGGATTCGGAGCACGTGCTCTTCGCGGAGTAGGCGCGCTCCGCTGTGGAGCACGATGACCGCTTCAGATCTGCCATTGGAGTTTAACATGAGTCTGGCCTTCTCCAGGGCCAAGTTGACCAGATGAAGCTGGCCAGGGCTGCCTCCCATAGCTCAAGTTTTTTCTTTGGTGTTGTGTCTCCACGCCAATTGCTGTTGCACTTCCCAGGTGATGTGGTTAAGTGCGGGAGTGCTGCTGCAGCTTGGACATTCTGGTCGGTATTCTCCTGGTTAAATGAGGCTATACCTGTGGAGGTTTGGATAGGTATTTGTTTGAATCTGTCTCCAGGAGGTGGCTTCCATTGCGCTTAGCTTTTTGTGAGGGGACTGCCCTAAGTGCTTCCAGTCTTTCCCCATAACCGTTGAGAAGTGGGGTGAAAAGATTGTAGGTACTGCCGAAGAGCGACTCGTTGCCAACTCTCATTGAACGAACGCGGCCGCTGATGGCGTGATCTTGCTGACTGCGGTAAGGTTCCTGGTTCGAGCGCACGTTGTGTAAGGAGTAGGGTATGTGTGCACTCCACCAATCAAGCGGTGCAGTGAAGAGCCGAGTTCTGATTTTGGATTCGCATAGGAAGGAGGATAGCACGAACGCAGTCCTCCTCTACCAAAAAATTGCATGCCCCATCTGCCTCATATTGGGGCAGTGGCAGGGGTCAACGAGGACGTACAGCTGCTTGGGCGCGCGTGGCAGCGGTGGGCGAATCTACCGTCAGGTCCCGACACAGCTGCGGAGTGACTGACAGCGGCCAGACTCTGGCTGTCGCATCTCACATAGAGATGCAAGTTTTCATGAAAATTTGAGGTGCTTGAAAAAAACAGGTTTTTTTCTAGTTTTTTTTTCAGAAAATTACGAAAACTTGGAAAAAAAGACTTGTGCGCACACTGTTTTAAAAACCCGACACATTTATTTAGTAGCACTTTCCAGAATATAATTGTTTCATTACTGCACACAAAAATTCCAGCAGAGCTTTCAGTTTCAAAATCAATGGAGTGATTTCACGTCAATTCCTAAAGTTCTGATCAAAAAGTGCGAACAGTCGTCAATCCGTGTCTGATTCGGTTCCGCTTGCCACGTCGATTCTCTGCTGTGAAGCCTACGAAGCCTTCCGGACATTCAGGTTCGAGTGCACGTACACGAGCTTCTGCACGCGATCGCCTGAAAGCCGGTTGCGTAGCTTGGTGTGCACGTTTCCGAATTCCGGCCAGTTCCTTTCGCAAGCCGCAGAAGAAGGGGGAATTTGCAGTATTTGACCGGCGATGGGATTTAAGGGTTCATTAAAGCAAAGTCCTTCCCACCACGTGGATGGGTCTAGATGTTTCGCAGACTCCCAAACTCCTTCACTGGACCAAATTCCTTTGCAAGTCCGGTATTGTGCGACGTTAGATAAAATTTTCCCGACGTCTAGCGAGAGCTTCTTTGCATGTTGGGAAATCCAGTCAAACGTGACCACAATTTGCGCGTCAGCTAGGTTCTTGCCGCGATACCTTGGATCCAGGAGATTAGCAGCAATGTGAATGGGTCGCAAACAAAACTCTTCACGCCCCCTGAGCACACGCA
Source organism: Haemaphysalis longicornis (assembly GCF_048455015.1). Taxonomy (NCBI): domain Eukaryota; kingdom Metazoa; phylum Arthropoda; class Arachnida; order Ixodida; family Ixodidae; genus Haemaphysalis; species Haemaphysalis longicornis. The sequence continues at coordinate 993,696 of NW_027526225.1, read as the reverse complement.
ATATGTGAGACTTTTCGTCTTCAGTGAAGGAGCTATTTTCTAGCCTCGCTGTGATGTCACTTTTGATGGAGTGAAAAACTTCGACGACGTCTGATAACAAGGCCTGGTCAGACTCAAGCTTTGTAATGGCCGAGGAGACTGGTGTCACCAAGTCTAGGCAGCTGCGAAGGTCTTTCCAAAACACTTCCTCATCCAATATGGCCTGGCGTATCGGCTTCGCCACACCGATATCTTCCATGATAACGGTCTCTTGCAGTGCTTCCTTGTTGTTAAGCAGGCTTTGCAATGACAGGGTGACGCCGCCCCATCTTGTTTTGCTAGCCAATTTAAGTGTCGTAAAAGTTTGCTGCTTCTTCCCCGAGGTAGGCGAGTCGCACACGTTAAAATGTTTCCAAACGTGCGACCGCGGACGTACCATAGCGGAAACTGGGTTATATTTTCTACGCTGAAGTACTCATGAATAGCTTGTTGGATTGACTGAAATAATGGCAGGGTAATTGAAAAAAGGTGCTCAAACGCCCATCCGTTCACTTCACTAGCGCAGCACTACTGTGCTGTATTGAATTTGGCGCAGGCGCGATATTGGGCGTTGCCGCCGCGCTAAGCACGCGCGCGCGCTATCTGATACGGCTGCCGTTGTATCGGCGCTAGCCGCTGACGCCGTGGTGCCCTAGCAGAGACTACGCAACTGAAGCCGCAGTGGTGTAATGTTCGGTTGTTCGGAAACAGCAAGGCTTGCACCCCCGTTTCCTGGCGATCACTCACGCGAAATAAATGGAGCGGTAAGAAAGAAGCACAAAAATAGTACAATTACTAAAAGTTAAACAAGAAACTTTCAAGCACGTCAAAAGGAGCTGCATAACAACACAATTACGCGGAGGAGGGGGGGGGGGGGTACTGTGTTTTTTTTCAATTTTACCTTAGTTGAAAAAAACGAAAAAAACGTTTTTTTTTTTCCTAATGCTTTTTGTTTTTTTCAACTGCTCACATCTCTAATCTCACACTGAGCAAGCCTGGACTATTATGCTCAACCTCTCTCATCAACGAGACACTCAGGCATTCGTCACGGTAGGGGGATTAGTCATAGTTCCGCCGGCCTGCCTTCGCCGTGTCCGTGCCTCCTTGCCCATCCGCGCGCACAGGCGCAGACGGGTCCCGGTCTACCTGGTAGCAACGTACGTGACGGAACGGACGGACAGTTTTAGCATTCGTTACGTTGTTACCGGGTTGACTGTAACCGGTCTGCGCCTGCGTGCGCGGAAGGGCGAGGAAAAAGAGCGAGAAGGCGCAGACATGGCGAAGGCAGGCCGGCGGAACTAATCCTCTTACTGTGACGAATGCCCAAGTGCCCAGACGGGTCCAGGTAAACACGCTAGCTACGTACGCGACGGAACGGACGGACTGCTAAAACTCTCTATTAATCGCACTCACATTGAACTCGAGGCAATACTTTGCGTTCGGAAAAGTTTGTAACGTGAAACACAGTCATGTGTTTCACAGTCGTGCTTAGCATGGAGGAAGAAAAAGTTAGGAGACGGCGCCACCGGAGAAATTTACCTGAAGCCTATGCATAAAAAGTAAAATCGAAGTCGGCCCAGGGCGTCACTGCACCACGTGACCCCATCGTGCCGCCGCGCGCCGCCGTGTGAGAGCGCGCGGTGGGGTTCGCGCTCTCAATTTCGTCTGCTCGAAACTACTCTGCAGCCCGTTGTCGCGAAGCCAGCTATATGATGGTTTTTTTTTTCTCCACGGCTTTGGTCTTTCGCACGTACGCGGCACTCCCGCCCGCGCGCACGCGGGCATGAGATCGCCGAGCAGACGAATACAGGAAGGACGCCGCCATTCCTCCATGCAGCCGACCATGAAGGTCACAAGCTGGGCCGACTCCGGCGGCTTGAGAAAGGGAAACGGCGGAAGGAGCGGCACTAAAGCCCGTTCTACATGGAGCGAATTTCGCCTGCGAATCCGCTGGAACGAACATTCGCACTTGCGAAGTTCGCAATGCCTGGAATAGACCCTATGCGAAATTGCTTGGTGTTCTAGCAACACTGATGTAAACAAGGCCGTCCGCCATATTGGTACGGGCGACGATCGCGAAGTCTCGTATTGTTTACTGTGGAAGAGTAGGTGACGGTAACGCGATATGGCTCAAACTGGACTGCGTTTTCCGGGTCCCGACCACGGATTGTGGACGAAGGACTCGTCTGCGCTGTCGACTGTGTCTGAGGGCTCACACCACTCGTGGTGCCGCGCCAAAGACCCATCCGAGCGGCAGCGGAGCAGGGCATGCCGCCTAGCCACCGAGCCGCATTGCTCGCCTTCATCGGTGCGGAAAAACACGTGCGACTCGCAGTAAGTAAATCTTTGTTTTTTCCTTGACGCGAGTTAACCGGTATGAGTATTTGTATAGCACTTTGTTCACCGTTGTTTACCATGTAAATGCGTAGCGGGGACCCTGTTGCAGTAACCCTGAAAGAGAAAAGCGGCAATCGCCAGACCGTACCGCTAGTGGGTGGATTAGGTATTTTCAAATGCTGTACATCGAATTCACGGGATGATTTTTGGCGAAGATGTTTACGGAAAGGTTGCGGCCGTTTTCCGTGATGGTCGTCCGCCCGCGCGTTTGCCGCAAAGCATTCGTGCTTTGCGGCGAAGTCAACTGCAAAAGTGCACATGGGCCTTGAATTTTCTTTTTCGTGTGTGTTTTCATTATTTATTGCGCATGTCCTTCCACAAAAATCTGTTTGTGCGTCTGGCTTGTCCTTTTTTGGCAGTGGGGTGGTTGTGGTAGTTTCTGAAGCGGATGTTTTGAGTGTTCCCGAACAGATAATACCGTAAAACCTCGTTAGCTCGAACTCACTGAACTAATTTTTTTTTTTAAATTCGATGGGTCATCGGTATAGCCACAATGTTTACCTGTTTATCTCGAAAGGTTTTGGAAGTGAGTTCCAGATAATCATAATATTGCTTGCTTAAGTTATGACGAACACGAATATGCGGGTACTGGTATCATTACCCACGGTGAGGTTCTCTTGAAAGTACATTAACAAAGCATGCAGCGATACTTGCACGCTCGAACTTGAAAAACAATTGTGACATCATTGCTGTTTGAGGTGTAGATTATTGCCCTTGCAACAGTGTTAAGCAAGACACAAAATCTGGTCATTTTGAGTCTGTTCCTTGCGGCCACTGCTTTCTGCTCTGTCCCTTTAGCATAAACTGTAGCCGACTAGTCCTGTTCTTCCCTGAGTGCTATTTACTGTTACTCTCTCTGTTCTTGCAGGTTGGGCCTCATCCATGTGGTCAGCAGCTGCTTTCGCTCCCAGAGAAAAATTGGCCGGCCCTATGTTGTGTGCCTCACCTCTGAGACGGACAGTGGGGAAATTGTGGAGGCAGCGTGCGAGTGCCCGGCGGGTTGCAGTGGAGCATGCAGTCACATCCTGGCAGCTGTGCACCTACTCGTCCTCTTGCAAGCCCAAGGTTTTAAAGAGGCGCCACCGGAGCTTGCGTGCACAACTGCCACAACAGTGGGGTCGTCTGAGACAACAGGGCATCAAGCCAGCGAGTGTCCAAGACATTGACTGGAGAAGCCCGCAAGAAAATGGCCCCTCCCTTCCCTTGCCAATGCGTCTGTTCGGCGCACGTCGAGCGCAGGAGCAATGCGAGCAGCAATAAAGTGCCGTGCAAGCGCTTGGGAGAAAACTTGGTAGCCTTTGGAATGGGTTTTTTTCCTCAGTTTTGCTGGCCTCACCCCCCACAGTAACAGAAACAAGGACTGGCATGGCACCTGAAGGGTCACCCATGAGCTACCAGGAAGCATTCATGCCACATCACGCCGTGGTCATCTCGCGAGCACGCAGAGGCTGGGCAACGTCGTGTTTACTAGACCGCTGCATGCAGGGGTGCGAGAATGCTTGCCCTTGTTCCATTTATATCCACAGTTTGCTATACTGCACGCGTTATAAATCAGCGAAGTATTTTAATTTACTGGGATTTTCACTGTGGATACAAAAAAAAGCAAAAGCACTCAAGCTGATGCGCGGCGGACTGATGCAACTCTGGCCGTTTTTTTTGTTTTTTTTTAATGAAAACTTGGAAATTACCTCAGCTACCTACATCAATGGTCACTATCATTACGTCGGAGGCATGCATGCAGTATGTCACAAACTAGAGGAGTCAGTGAATATTTTAGTCGCAAAATATTCTACAGTAAATACATCGTGGCTGAAATGACAATGGGCAGCAAGTTAACTTGACGTAAACAAACCTGTCAGCCCGGCAAATCGGGAACCAAGTGCAGAAACTCGAATTTTCCAACGTTAGATCATCATAAAACAGTGTACGCCCCTTCCGCAACGACACGCGGCTAAATGCACCGAAAAGAAACTAACAACATACTCCGATACCGTGCGCGCCCGCTACAGAGGAAATTTTCAACCGCGCCGTGACGGCGTAGTGCGGCAAGAAAAGTTTACAGCCCTAGGTAAGATAAAGGCTCGTGTAAGGGCTAAGCGGTACTATTTAACAATGAAATGAAGCGGGCGTAGAGCCACAGGGACGAGTGAAGAAATAAAGCCTAATTTTGACAACGTGTGGTACTGTTTCCCCGCTCGAGCGCCGCTGTCAGTCATAAATAGGTGACGCACGCTCAGGCTTCATTTAGAATACAAAGGCTGAACCACGGAACTCCAACGCAGCTGTATTTTTCATCCGGACAGCGACTACGAAATCCCGAACCAATGACAAATATTCGCTCCCAGCGCACCGCGCCCAGCGTCACAAAGGTTGCTCGCGGCGGCATAGTTCGCGTCAGAAAATTTGTTCAAGAGCGTGGAACTTCACGTGCCTTTTCTCCATATGGACCGGTATTTCCTTGTTGCGTGCACTGCGGCACGCAGCAATGCTCCGGCATTGTAGTCCATCACCAAGAGCGGTCAATGCACGCCTTCTGTGTTTTGCTCCTTGGTTTCGGTTTCGAACGACCGTACCAAAATGGCGGACCTAGTTACCGGAGTCGACGTGAGATGGCGGGGCGCATTTTGCATAGGGTCTATCATAGAGTTAATACTACTGACTGGGTCTATTGTCGTCTACATGGGGCCTGCGAACCATAGAGATAATATACTGACTCTAGAGGGAAAGCGCGCCGCTGAGCCAATGCATTGGAACCGTACGACACACAGTGGCAGACATGATACAACGATTTGCAGGTTGCCAGCTGAGATTTTGCTTACTAAAAACAGCGAAAGCGATGGGTTGTAATCTGGCAACGTGCTACTGTGACAGCAGGGCACAACGGCTGCCGGCGTTATTCTATGCAGACGACATAGTCCTGTTAGCAGAGAGCAGCATAGACTTGCAGGCCCTTCTGGACATATGTTCAGAGGAGGGTACAGCTCTCGGGCTGACCTTCAGTGCCAGAAAGTCTGCCACCATGCGGTATGCTCCCGAGGAGGCCGGCGCGGACGATACAAGGTTAACCCTTCAGGGCAACGGGATTGAGAGGGTCGCCGCCCACAAATACCTCGGAGTGACTCTAGCGGCAGCGCCCTACTACACCAAGGATTTCGAGGAAGAGCTCCGGGCAAAGGCCGTCGCTCGCAGGGCCTTCCTGGGCTCGCGGGCGCTGTGGGCTTTCAGTCGTTTTGAGGTCGCCAGGGAGCTGTGGAAGTCGGTCGCGGTGCCGGCCCTGACTTTTGGCAACGCTGTTATGTGCACGGCGGCGTCGACTCAGCGGGCCCTGGAAACACGGCAACGGGAGGCTGGACGTACGGCCCTGGGCGTCCACAAAGGAGTCCCTAGCGAGGCCATCCAGGGCGACCTGGGCTGGTCCACTTTCGAGGCGCGAGAGGCGGTGGCCAAGCTGACATACGAACGACGCCTCTGCCACATGGCGGATGGGCGATGGGCCCGGGAGGTGTATAAATACATCACGATGAGATGTATTACGACCAAATGGGTGGCCCGGACGAGACGCCTCGCCGAAAGATACGGTGTAGCCCCAGTGCGCCTTGGCGAGACCGCAGAGAGGGGCTGGCGGGAGAGGGTCCGCCAACAAGTCAACAAGGTAGAGGAGGAGAGGTGGCGGAGGGCAGCCGAGGCAAAGCCGGCGCTAGCCGTGTACTGCGCCGAAAAAACAAGCATCGGGAAGGAGCTCTTCTACGAGAACTCTACGGGCAGTGGCCTACTGTTTGAAGCACGTAGCGGTATGCTCCGAACCCGACAGCTCCGCGCAAAGTACACAACGGGGCTCGACATAACGTGCCCCAACTGCGGACTGGACGACGAGACAGTGCGCCACATTGTGCTCGAATGCCCGGAGCTGCGGCCTCCCCCGTCAGATGACGCTGCCCTCTCGCTGGCGATGGCGCTCGGTTTCCGCGGACGGGGAGAGCAGCCTAGTTGGCAGGCGGTGGAGACATCAAAGAGACGCCTAGAACTTTGGTGGCGCATTCGTGCTTCTCAGACGCATACTCCAACCGCAAGCACCCAAGTGCCGCGGGTGGAGTAAATCTTGAGTTCCGCCAAGGAACTCGACCAGATCCAGGGCCCTTTTGGGGGCGCCTGTTGATCACCCGCTACAAAGGGGAAGGGCTAAATATCATCATCATCATCATGCCGGGATTAATTGTAACATGGCGGACCGCTGGCCAGGCGGATTTTGTGCAGGCGGCGTCGACAGCATTGCGCAGTTTTATCTCCTGTGGGTAGGTAACCGACGTGTTCTCGGTTCAGCGTGTGACGTATATGTACTGAGACTATCTGAGCAAGATGTGGCAACGCTCACACAACACTTGCGCGCAAGCTCGAATGCGACTGATCGCATGCGCGAGGACGCCAAGGAATCAGCTGATCCGTACTGGGGCGCACAGAAAAATGAATCTCCGTCATGATCTCCGAGCATTTTTGCGCTGTGCCGCTTTATTTGCCATTCTGTGACATTTTGCGCGTCGCTCAATGCTTTTCAAACGAAGTAAAGTGAACTGTGACTTTAGCTGAATGTGGAGCCTTTATGACACCAAGAAAAAAAAACGTTATCGCATGGTTCAACGCTGATATTGCCGGTGAGTCGCGGCCCTTTGAAGCACAGGAACGAAAGAGCGCGGTCGAACGCAGGCCAACGGAGTGGCAGAATGCATGCCAAAGGAGTATGCGAAATACAGTCAGCGGCGTGGCCCGTTTTCCTTTCGGTCTGTATTCGTCAAGCTCTAGCTGCTTTCCACCACTTCAAAGGGAAAGCTTGCGGGACTGAATGGGCAGTAATTTGCTGCACTGAGCGCGCGGGGGGGAACATTGACTTATTGTCTTATTCTGACTGATTTAAAAAGAAACTGCATTTCGTTACCTATTTTTTCGTTCTACCTTTACGAACGTTTGCGCAAAAGATCGAAGCACTGAGAGCTGTAAGAAGTTCCATGAATAAAATAACTGGAACGGAACGATTATAAAAGCTCCTTTTATTTCTCTGTCAACGGGAACGATCGCTGCCACTCCGCAGCCTGTAGTGAACTTGCGGTAGTCAAGGTCAGATCGGAATCGCTGTTCCGGCGTCAGTGCAGGGGCAATAGATAGGGTGCTTAACGTGAAGAAACGAATGACAGCCTCACGAGCGCCCGGGAAGGCACTTGCTCAGCTCGTGCATCCGAGTTGTACCAGTTGTACACGTTTTGTACGCACGGAGATCTGAGCTGGAGACTGCACACACACTTCGCAAGTCAGGCGCAAGGGCCTCGCCCCTTCCTTGCACACTTAACGAAAATCGAAACCAAAACTGAACTTCGCACTTACTTTTTGTTCGCTAATTAAAGCTTATTTACAGTAAAAGTTTTTTTACAGAGGTAGTTTAATTACTGAGGCAATGATTTGTAACTATTTTGCTTCAGTTCTTTGTTTTAGTTAAATAATTACGGAACAACTGTTTAGAGGACTGAATAAAATTGATCTGGCAACCATGAGAATTGTATCATGTCAGCGCCCACGATTCGTACGGTCTCGGAGCTCGCTTTACCCCCCTGCTGCGAACGCCGCGATTTTCGCATTTCAGATGCGCCTTGTTTGCAGACTGAATTAAGTTTGCCACCAGCAAAGGTTGTTGCGATTTTAACAAGGGTGGTTTTATTTTACTTTCTTGGCAAGTTGTTTCTGCCTGGTTTGCGGTAAATGTAAGTTTATTTGCGGTTTTATATAAGAATCGCCAATTCTTTATCAATATACGCACACACAGCAGAGAAGACAAACGTTTTGGTGTGCCCGCGCTATGGTCGCGCTCATACAAGCAACGCCATCTGGTTTCCAAGCGTGCAAGTGGTTCCAAGCTGTGCTCCTATTGTCCGAAGGTCCGGCCCCTCTACGCCGCGCACGCCGCACGAGCGGCGTTTGCTCGACCGCTTCAAATGTTTGGCACTTTGCCGCAGCAACGAAAAAAGGTGGTTTTGCCGCACGAGCGGCGCCGCATCAGCGAATTCGCAGGCGAAATCGCTCCATGTAGTACGGGCTTAACGGAGGTTGGCTTGCGAAGGCTAGCTGCGTGACGTCATGCCGTCTCCTAACTTCTTCTTCCTCCATGGTGCTTAGCATGGACAAGTACCGTCATCCCGCGGAGCCCAACGTAACGAGTACCGGCGCACTCGCACGGTTGCATGGAGGAGAAGAGGGGTGCCTGATCTGCGGGCCGTACGCACAACGTTGCCTAGCAACAGACGCTTGGCCACATATATGGCGGCGCACTCGTATGGTTTCCTGCATGCATTCCACGCCATTGAATACCGGCTATAACGTTGACAGTATTCTAGCTGTTGCACGTACCCAGTTTTGCACAGGCTGTCGTTTTGCGCCCGATAGTCACGAGGCGCTTTTGTGCCAGAGCACTGCTACCTGGATTTCGCGTCACCGTTGTTACGAATTAAGAATCCAGCTGAACTGCTGACGATGCAGCGGAAGTGGGGGACAACGCCGGTCTGACGATAGGCCTAACATGACGCTTCGAGGTTGCGGGTATCGTGGATGCGCCCACGACCCCGATTCGGTACGCGCTATGGGGGACACCGCGCCGACCACGTAACCGCTGCGCGGGGTGCAGGCATAGAGCTTCATTATAACGGTTAAAGGAGCCATGATGAGAAAACACAAGTGTGGTTCATTCGAAAGATTGCCTCGTTAGAACCATAACGACTGAAAACTTCAACCACTGAAAACTTCAGTTTGTTCAGTTACGGCAGGGACCCTTACGTTAGCTCACTCCTGGGACATGCTGGCGCTCGTCGCCGACTTCGTCAAATCGCTCTGACCTTGGGGAAAAAAAAATCCCCCGCATTTCCCCGAGGGGGAGAATGTGAAAGTGCTAATGCACGGTTGTCGGCCCGCTTGCGGCGCTTGCGCTCGGCCCCCGCAGCCCACCGCCTCGCCGCCTTCTCTTCCATCTCTTCCATCGGGTTTGTAGTATCACGTGTACACCACGCAGTTATCAAGCCGCTATAACGCCGCTGAGTCGCCAACGCACGCCGCTGACGACGTAGTTTGAATGCGTTAAAGATATAAGGCGCGTTACTCACACTGTTATCAGCGTGGCGTCCGTGGTTTAGTCGGTAGCGCGTCGCGCTGCGGCCGCAAAGTCCTCGGATCGAAACCTGGCGCCGGATGCTGTTTCTTTTTTAAATCTAGAGGAGCACTGCGGACGCCGACGCCGCCGCCGCCGCCGGCGGTGGATGGTTTGGGGTCGCTTATAAAGTGCATTCGCACTTAAAATGCTGTAAACACCGCGCATTGACGCTCGTATCTTTCTGGTCGAAGCAGAGAGCTCGCGCGAACGGCTTTCCATACACGACACCGGTCAACTGGCATAAGTGATACTGCTACTGAAATTGAACTATTATTAACCGTAATCAAAATACGGCACATACGTACCAGTCTATATTCGTCCGTCGCCATAGAGTTTCATACAAATAACTGGAGGGGAAACTGGCGCTGCGATCGTACGCCACAATGGTAGTATTAACTCTATGCCTCAATGGGCGTGATGGGTAGTTGTGGATTCGGATTGGCGCTCAATGACTTGCGGAAGTTACTATGGATTGCAGGCAGTTTCGTTTTCGTTTTGGATTTACATGAATGCATTTGCAGATGCGGTGTGTTGGGAGAAGCTATGAAAAATACGTTTCCCCTTGAACTGCATGCCCCGCGCGCACTGACGCCACCCTGAGTAGAATGTTTTATAACTAGAGTTGCGAATTGGGTGGGTTATCAATTCATTGCCGGACACCGAGTACGAAAACACAAATGACGGCGCTCTGTGCGGCGAAGTTGTCTGCGAATTAGGAGTTCGGCGCTGCTTATTCGGCAAAGTGATGTATTGTCGAAGCTAACGATGGTTGCGAATCGCTTGGAACAGCCACACCTTCCGTGCGAACGCCGGCTACTGCGGCGTAGACATGGAGGAAAGAATACTTTCCTCCATGGGCGTAGACCAGCAGTATCGGCGGCTGATAGGAACGCAGCTTGATGAATGTCACTAATTCAGGCAAGAATAACTTCTCTAAAGGTAATCGGTTTCTTTTTTTATGAGCACAAAACTTTTCGCTTCCTATTACAAACAACCAGCGCCGAAACTTTTTACAAGTAGTTTTTAAAGAAGTCCGCGTCCTGCTGTAGTTGGCGGTAGAGTGAACTAGAATACTTGGGTAGTGGAAAAAGCGGCGGCTGCTCCCCACGGCGCCCTTGAAGCCAAACGCGTTAACCGCCGCGCGCGGCGCTGGTGTGCCCCGCCCGAGGAGATCCCGAAGCGGCGCGCGTTGGTCGACGTGCCGCTATGCTGCTGTTCGGCTATTCACGCTGTGTTTTGACGTTTTTTAACCGCTGCACATGGTCTTTTTTGTGTGTAATTACAAGAGGAGCCTTGTAGGCACTGCATTGATCCTTAAGTGTTCTTGATTCTGTCTTTTATTGGTAATACGGACAGGGTGTTATGCGTGCGACGGTATCTATATATAATTGCAGAAGGGCCATGGCTCATGCAGTTTGAAAGGATTGTGCAGCATTGTGGGGTCGGACTGCACCCCTAATAAATTTATGTGATTGCTAGAAATATTTTATGTTTGCGATTTGTTTTACCCTGCTTTTATTTGTTGAGTTCCTAACTGTTCATAATTATCTTACGTTTGCAAGACGTGGGCAGTACATTTCATGAACTTGTGCATTTCTAAAGCGCTAACTGTGGACTTTTAAAATGATCACGCGATAAAGTGTGCCATGTGGTACCTTTTTTTTAGAACTACGTACGGTTGCGAATGTTGATGCTTTTCGCTGACTTGAGTGAAGTTTTTAAAACGTATCGTGTGTGTTGCGTGAATTAGTGCACTGCAAGGGCCTGAGCCAGGTAGCACGCATTTTCTCGGGCCCGAGCCAGGCTCGGGCTTCAACAAAAATATTTTGGGACGTGCTTGCCCGAGCGCATGCATGCAGTGTCTTCGTGATGGTTGATGCCAAAAAGTTTCCGCATTGATCACTTAGCTTAAATGAAAAACAAAAATATCATAGTGCGAGGTCACTGCGGCGCCGTTAAAAATATCTTCCGCTGATACTATACTAAAAAAATATTTTCTATGTCAGAATATATATATATATATATATATATATATATATATATATATATATATATATATATATATATATAGCGAATCAGAAAATGGGAAATGAGGGGCTCTGTGAAATAAGACACAAAATAAGGGTACAAAATAAGACACAAAATAAGAAAACCTCGGAAAGCATAGGGGAGGTTGTGGTGGGTAGAAACACATGAAGAATTTTTTTGAGTCAGAAAGAAAGTGGTGAAAAAAATGCCCGCCGGGTGGGATCCGAACCCACCCGGCGGGCATTTCACCACTTTCTTTCTGACTCAAAAAATTCTTCATCTGTTTCTATGACCCACACAACTCCCCTTTGCTTTCCGAGGTTTTCTTGACTGCCAACCCTTATTTTCTATATATATATATATATATATATATATATATAGCGAATCACAATAGGAAATGAGGGGCTCGTTGAAAATTGGGCAGAAATAAAGTTTGGCAGTCAAGAAAACCTCGGAAAGCAAAGGGGAGGAAATGGTAGGTCATTGAAACAGATAAAGAATTTTGAAAGAAAGAAACTGGAGAAAAAAATGCCCGCCAGGTGGGATCCGAACCCACGACCTCCAGAATACCGGCCTGGTGCGATAACCACTACGCTACCGGCGGGGCTATTTTTCCCCTCCACTTTCTGGGGTATTTATGTCAATGTAATTTTTCCTCTGCTTGGGGGTGGTAGCCAGCGCCACTCCGACTTCTCGGGGTGAAGGGGACCTTCTTAAGTCCCGGGCCGTGACTCGAGTGTCTACAACATGTCGAGAGTGATCGACCAGCGTTGAACCCTCTTAAGCTTATTATGGCACCAAGATTGCCAGAACAGAGGCCCTCGCTATGCATGTAGCGAATCAGAATAGGAAATGAGGGGATCATGGAAAATAAGGCAGAAATAAAGTTTGGCAGTCACGAAAACCTCGGAAAGCAAAGGGGAGGATATGGTAGGTCATTGAAACAGATAAAAAATTTGGAAAGAAAGAAAGTAGAAATATATATATATATATATATATATGTGTGTGTACGTGTGTGTGTGTGTGTGTGTGTGTGTGTGTGTGTGCAGCTACACTTGCACACACACACGCAGGAACGCACGTACGCGCACGCACGCACGTGCGAACACACACGCGCACGCACACACACGCACGCGCGCGCACACACACACGCCCACACACACACGCACATATACACACACACGCGCACGCACGCACACACGCGCGAACACACATAAACGCACGCATGCACGCACGGACGCACACACGCGCGCGCACACGCACGCGCAATAAAATTATGTTTATTTAATAAATAAAATGATCACGCAATAAAATTATGCCGTGTGACTTGGTGCTTTTTCGAGAATTGCGGTTGCGAATCCTGTATTTGCGTTCTTTTCGTTGACTTAACTGAAGTTTTAACACATCTGTCATGTGTGCTGCATGGGTCAAATTTGAAAAAAGAAAACGGGAAACGTTTGCGCGCGCACGACGCAGTTTGCTCGGTATGCAGATCTTGATAGAAAAATCAGCAAGAAAATAAAGAAAAAAAATCAGAAGTGACGTATGCTGGCCAGCCTAAAGCACGCCACTCTTTCCTCAGTTGACACAATACGATAGCAAAATCATCAAACAACGAAGAAAAAAATATCGGCATGATAACGAGCTCAATGGCTAAAGCACGGCGCGGTCTGCTCGGTTGGATAAATGGGATGAAGAAATGAGCAAACAGTAAATATACGACGTAGCTACCTTTCCCATAAAAACCCTGGTACATTAATAGCATTATCAACGGTTTTTACACGAAAAAAGAACTGTAGCCCCTCGGAGAATGCCCCAACGCACGCCTACCCGCCGCTACCCGAGGCGAAAAAGCGCTCGGGCGGAGCAGGCGAGCGCCACCGCGCGGGGTTGACACGAAGTGCCTCACTCGGCGGCGGCCGCTTTTTCCACTACCCAAGTATTCTAGTTCACTCTAGTTGGCGGCAAATGGCAAACCTGCTCCGCAAACCTCCTCGACTCCGCGTCTGCTTTTTCTTCAACGCGGCGTTTTATTTCGTACAAAACCAATTTTTTGTCACTAACTTTTTTGTTCGCCATGTAATTTGTAAACGGAAAACCGGACAATAAAAGTGTTTTTGTCAAAAAACACAATTTGCGCAGCCAGAAGCCTGTTTTGATCCTACGCAATCCGGTTCCAAAACTACCCATCATTCCCATTGAAGCGTAAGCGCCGCTGCCATGTTCGCGTTGACACTAGCGCCAGTTTCCCCTCTAGTTATCATTGTATGAAACTCTATGTCCGTCGCGACGGGGCTGACGAGGCAGCGGTGCCGACGGCTGGGCGTTCGTCTGTTGTGGCTATCGCGAAATGGTCGCTTTCCCGTCCACCGCGTATCCCACAACTCTTGCCGCTCGTGCACTTAGAAGCATTGAGCGTTTTTGTGGTGTGAGGTTGTTAAATGCAAGCCCGAGCTCCTCGGCGAGAGTTTTGTTCTCCGGATCAGGCGATTCCATGACTAGGGCTGCGGGTGCACTAGGTTTTACTAGTATTTTTAAAATGGCCGCCGTCTCGATCGACTCCCGCGTGTGGGTGCTATATGGAGTCGACATACTAAGTATCTGTTTCATGGACCGGCTCTATGACGCCATTGTACACGTCACGGAATGTTCAATTTTAGCGGGAGATTTAAAATTTTGGCTTAAATTGCCTTATTTCTCAGTGAATAAAGCATCATTTGCTTCCGGGAAAGCGCTTGGGGTACTATGAAACACCTAATCTTTCGAATAAAACAAACTTTTGTTTTCTCTTCATGGCTCCTTTAAGGCTTCTTCCAAGGGCGCATGCGCATGACGTAGCTCGGTTGTGTAGGGTGGCATGCATCTATATTGTTTGATTTCACTTGTATATTTTTGTTTGTTTTTAGCCTTGTCCATTAGCTTTATCATATAGTACGTGTCCGAGCTAGGTAAAGTTGTTCAGTTGAACTCGATTGTCCTGTTTACTTCTCTCTAGGGCCATGTCCTTCTTCGCTGGTGAAACGGTTCGAAGTTTCATTGTAATATATATTTGTACGAAACTTTACGGGCGCAGTCTTTCTCCATAAAGAGGTCGAACTGGGCACACATCAGGTGGCACCACCGCTGTTGTTGTTGTTGTACCTTCACTGATGACCCGCATGGTCCGACAGTCATCTATAGAACAGCAGCGTCTCCTATAACAGCACCGGGACGCTGCGTAATTAAGCAGCACCTCAAACAGCAGCCGCAAGGACTAAGAAAGCAGTTCCCGCAAGCACAGTGGACAGCGGGTGCGCCCTTCCCTCTTCCCTCTACCATGGACACCGCGCCGACCTTCATGGTTGAGAACCGAACAACGGGAGCTTTATCTATAGCATCCTTGGCGCCAGAGTGACTATGAGGATGAAGACATTGCTCTCGGGGTTTTCAGCGACGGGTCTGGTCGCTGGGTGCGCAGGAGCTGCCTTCGTGTTTAAGAATGCGACGAAAGGCGCGAAATACACGTTTTCGAAGACACGGCTTCCGAGATGGCCAAGACAATAGACAATACAGCGGGCTGTTAGATAATTAAGCGCCATATACCGGCTCACAGAATCTGTATTCACCACACACACGACCAACGGTCTACGTCAGCTGAAACGATTAGACGAAACATTTGAGGTCATCTTGGATATCCGGCAAGCACGCTGCGGACCCGCGGACGTGTTGTCACTATTGTGACCTGTTTCTGGGGTACCGGCCCACGGGGGAGTTTCAAGCAATGGGCCCACGCACTTGCACAAGCCGCAAGGGAACCATCAACTTGGGAAAGTTTCAGCTCGCGTGCTCCAGCCTCCTCGGAGCTTCATTCGGCCATACCACCAGGGGTTTATGCAGAATTTCGATTTTGGGGGGGGGGGGGTGTTGGTGGGATGTTTGGGGGGGGGGGGGGGGAGGGGTGTTGCATAAATCCTTAGGCAGGTGCTTATGGTTGTGGAATCTTTTTTTTTGGGGGGGGGGGTGTCGAAGTCCTTCTTGGGGGGGGGGTGTTGGGGGTGTGTATAAATCCCTGCCACCATTATTTCGATCGCAGGACGACGATCAGACGAATTAGCGCTATAGGAATAAAGCAAACCCGATATAACGAAGTCAACGGGAACCGCGAATTATTTCGTTAACTTGAGAAGTTCGTAAAATCGGGATTCTAATTTTACAAGCAGTTGATTCCATACAAGTTGATTTACAAGAGCTTAGTGGGAGCAAACGCGTGTTGAGGACATATTAGTAGAAATATAGAAATGGGTGTGGGCAGGGCATGTAATGTGAAGGCAAGATAACCGTTGGTAATTAAGGGTAACAGAGTGGATCCCTAGAGAATTAAGGCAAGCGTGGCAGGGGGCGCCAGAAAGTTAGATGGGCAGATGTCATCAAGAAGTTTGCGGGGATATATCTCAGGACCGGGATAATCCGCGATCCATGCATGGGAGAGGCATTTTCCTTGCAGTTGGAGTAGGCAGGCTGATGATGATGATGGTGATGATGATTCCATACGTTCGATGTCGAAAGGGGTGGGGGGGGGGGGGCACATACAGCAGGCACCATGACATCGTAATTGCGGCGGCCGCGGCGCTCGCCTATCGCACGAAACGAGAGGCGAGCGCCGCCATCACAATTCTGGCGCCAGTATCACTGATTGAAAACCGGGACTGCTGATCGAGTTTATTTCGTAGAGCTCCATCTTCGTGCCGTTCTGACGAAACGCATTCGAAATTGCTCTTGTTTTAAATGTGTTCGTTAAACATCTCGAAGTACTTCGTTGAATCGGGAATGGCGCTAAATCTACTGTATTTTGTTTGCCAGCGGGGGAGTCGGAATTTGTTCGTTATAGATCGGGAAATTCGTAAGATCAGGTTTTGTTAGAGCCAGTTTAGAATGTACAGCACAGTGGCGCACCCAGGGGGAAGGGGGGGGGGGGGGTTGGGGGTTGTAACCCCCCCCAGATGTCCGTCGACCCAAACCCCCTCCGCACGCCTCTCCCACCGAACCGACACCGAAGTTCACCGAGCGAAGTGTGTAGTCTACGAAGCTTTTATTATTGGACATTCGCAGTTGAATATTGAAGAATATTGTATGACCGGCATTAAAAAATAAAAGAAAACTAGAGCACGTACGAGCTTTTAGGATTGTGCTTTTAAGACTGTGCGGACCAACTTGCGTATAACTTGAAATTTCTGAATGCTTAACAATCCCTGGGGGTTTTAAATGATTCCAATGCCCCCTCCCCGCCTCCCCTCTACGGCACGCCTCATATGAGGCGTGCCGTAGAGAGGAGGGGGGCTACGCTAAACCGCAAATAGTAGCACAATTTTTGTAAGGCCAGATTATATATACCACTTTTTGAACTCCTGTGCGCAGCTTCCATCACGAAATTTAATTGAATTATTGATTGATTGTATGGTTTAACGCGCCGACGCAACGCAGGCGATGAGGCGCGCCGTAGTGGAGGGCTCCGGATTAATTTTGACCACCTGGGGATCTTTAACGTGCGCCGAAATCTCGTACACTGCTTTTCGCCTCCATCAGAAAAGCGGCCGCCGCGGCCGGGAATCGAACCCGCGACCTCGTGCTCAGCAGCGCAACGCCTTAGCCACTGAGCCACCGCAGCGGGTTAATTGAATTATTCGTCGTCTTTTAGAAAAAAAGGACGCTGAAATTTCCCATAGGTTGGCACTGGAGCTTGCCTTCTGGCCTCAAATCAAATCTCACAAGATCAGATCGAAGTTATTTTATTTAATTTGGAAGCTTAAACAACTGTTTTTTCCTGCAATACTAAGCACTGTGCGAGCCCTCGCGTTGAATAAAAAAAGGTTCGGTTTTCCTTTATAAATATCGCCTGAGTTTGTAGCAACGCTTCGTGCGCAGTTACGAAAACAATTGTGATCACGGATAACAATGATGTACGAATAGGCTTTCACAAAATATGTGTTAATGTGACTGTTCAGTGCAAATTGTGTCAACCTATACGAACAGATTTCGTTCACTAGTGCAGATAGATCGAATTTGAGTAAACTTTCACATTCAGACGTATTTTAAGTTTGGGCCCTGTCTTTGTTCCTCGAAACTGGCTTCGCCGTGTAAACCGTATTTTGCAGTTGGTAGGTGAGCAGCCTTTTTTTTTTTTTTTTTTTTTAGAATTGTTGCGAAGCCCACGTTGTGTTTGCTGTCTTTCTCTGTTGTTTAGAACTACTTCGGGCGTCAAGCCCCCGTTTTACTAAGAAACGCATGTAGCCTGTGTTTGCGCGCTGACCGACCGGAAGACGCCGCTATTACCGGGTCAGGAGACCGTCCTGGCCGATCGTGTCGCAGGGGATCGGGTATCCGCGTTTTAGAAGATTCCGCACTCCCTGTGGTGTTCGCTCCGGGCTCCGAGCCCTCTCTCTACTTCCGACAGCCGTTCCTGTTCATTCCGCTCTTTATACTTCCCTGTTTTGTCTCAACTATTTCGTCTACGTCAATAATTCTTTTGCCGGAGCGCGTTTTCGGGTTCAAACTTTGTGTTGTGTTCCTTTGTTGTTGGCGGGACCATGGTTGATTGGCTGCGGAAAATGTGTCCAGAATGCGCTTTTCTTTTTAATGACCCGGTTGAAACAAATCAAAGCCCTGTCCGGCGGGTTCACGGGGAGCAGCTGCTGGCACCGGGGTCTCACTTCAGAAACGCTGCCGCCCGTCGTTGGTCCATGCATATACCATCAGCTATGTTCCGTTTAGTACTCTTGCTCTTGGCTGTTGTCGCGAAGCCCCCGTTCAATTTGCTTTTTTCGTCTTTCAACTACTTCTTCAGCCGCCATGGCCCAGTTTTCTAACAAATGCATGCAGAGTGCGTCTTCCGCGCCCACCGACCGTAAGAAGCGGCTGTTACGGGGAGCCATCGGCCCAGCTTGGGTTTACAGCGCGGCAGCGGCGTTCCACACCCCCCGTGGCGTCGGCACTGGCCGGTTTCGGGTTCCGGGCACTTGGTGTCGGGTTGTAGTTCAAACGACCTAGCTTGCTGTCTTTTCCACTGTTTACTTTGGTGTGTTTTGTCTGAACCACATTCTTTACGTCAATAATTCTGCAAGTGCGTGTTTTAGAGTGCAAATTAACTTTGTGTCTGCGTGTCATTGGTCCTGTTCTCTTCGGCGGGAACATAGTTGATTGGTGTTCATATGCGTCTCCCGGATTGGCTGCAGAAAGTGGGGCCGGAATTCGCTTTTCTTCTAGGGGTCCACTTGAAGTAACTATAACGCCGCTCCGCCGGCTGCAAGGGGGGCTTGCACCAGGAATTCAATCATTCGAGAAACGCTGCCGCCCGTCGTCCGCCCCTATTGCCAGGAGACCGCGATCCAGTCAGCCATACCCCGTTAAGTACTCTTGTTCTCTCTACTGTTTTTCTCATTTAATGTAATAATTGTTGTTTCAAATATGTATGTGTTAAAGATCAGACAAAGTAATCAGTAAATTAACGTTTCGACTGCTTCACCGCTCGACCAACATGCTAGTTATTGGCCAAACTTTGTTGCTACACTCTTTTGAATATTTTCTCGTTTCATGTAATAAGTGTAATGTTTGAAATTTGTATGTTTTAATGGTCTGACAATGTTATTGGTATATTGAACCAGTTAACTTAAAAATACTGAAACTTCTCGACTGCTTCCCTGCCGATCACCATGCTACGGTAGCGGCAGAGAAGGGACAATATTCGTCGTTACATAATATTCAACTGTACTGCGAAGTTTTTTCTCTCTGCATTTTTGTAAAAATAAACGTCACGAGGAGGCTGCACGTGCTTTACTATTGACTTTACTTCATGAGTGAAGAAGGCATCCAGGAATGCTTTAATGGCATTGCCTCCCCAGCCTGATCTCCCGTCATCCCTTCATTCCAATTCTACTTCTAAACTTGGGTCCGGGGCTTCGGGCAATGGCAAAAGGCTTCGCGTATCTTCTTTTTTTATGTGAAGGTGCATCCATTATATCCTGCAGGCGAATTGTATCGGTTATGGCGGCTGAATAATGCGTAATTTTTTCGCGTAAAAAATAATAAAAACTCGGCTGCTCTTTATATATAGTTTATTCTTTACGGTTATTTATTTTTATTTGTTTGTATTGCTTACCTTTGTCTTTATATTTGTTCTTTTATACTTTTACATTTCTATATTTTTATATTTTATTTTTGGTGTCAAAATTTCACCCCCCCCCCCCCCCCCCCCCCGACAAAAATCCTGGGTGCGCTAATGGCACAGCAATTGGAACCTTCGCCAATTTTTGAGCTCGATATTCCACACCCGCCCCGAAATGGAAAAGACGTCGCAGCTACGATCGAAGCGTGCGGGCGATGGCGCACGGTCATCCATACGATTCGGTCTGGGTCGGCCAGGACAGCGCACTTCCGCGCCACAAGATGCGGTGCCTTAGTGGATCCCGAGCGCTCACACGTTGCTCGGCCAATAATGAGACCGTGGAACTACTGCCCTCTCTTTGCTGACTACCGACAACACGCAAAATGGCCAAATCGTTGGCGGAAAAGCAGCAAGCCACTCTGGCAACACTGTGCACCCGCTGCGCCGCCATTAGAAAGGAAGCGAAAAGGCTGCGAGCACAGAGTTTCTATGGCGTAGCTACCGTCCACGTAATTGCATACGCGTCGAGGGGCAATAGACTCGTGAAGCCGTGGGCGAAAACGTGCAACCGCAACGGCGTTGCTACGACCTGCTTCCTTTCTAATGGCGTCGTCGCGTTCACCACCAGTGTTACCACCGCTGAATTCTCAGTGTTGTACGCCTTTTTGCAAAGGGTCTATTGCCCGCCAACAGCTAGACTTCCACGGGCTTGGGCAAAGCCCGCCCAATCCAAGCAGCGAACGGCGTCTGCTCTCAACAAAACTTGCTTGAAAAGTTGAGATCTTCTCAGGCCTCCAGCGCTTTCTTCATGAAGAAAGCGCTGGAGGCCTGAGAGCAATTTGAGAAGCAAATTGCAATTTCCTTCTCAGTTAGGGGCATTATTGCATCGTTCAATTTCCGTAACATATTCCCTAAACAGTTAACTTCGCCAATGCGTAGCCTAGCTCTTTGTAACCCCTGCCAATGAGCATGCACCGTACCACCCGTTACCACCGGCACTAATCCTCCCTGTTCTGTGCTACTATCACACTACTATCGCTATTATCTAGCAACGTTTTTGACTCTGCCGCTACAACGTGGAAGCAGAGCGTTTCGTTTTGACGAAGATAGATGGCGCCTCCACATTATCATCATCATCAGCGGAGGGCTTTTAGAGGTACTTTTGAAGCTGGTGAAGAACTAACTTCGAGTTAACCACGCAGGTATAAGCGCGCGGTTGCTACCGTCGTGCTTAGCTGGTGCGCGAACGAGTGCTGATGTAGAAGAGAACAAAAAAGAAACGTTGAAACGCAGTAGTAGTAGTAGTATAAACGTTTATTTGCCATAAATGGTAAAGGAGCGGATGATGATCTCCTGCGTTGGTCTTGAGGTGATCACCCCCTTTGGTTGGCGTCCCTAGTCCGGGATGCCATGGCCTGCCGCAGCACGAAGAGCCCGGTTCACCAGACCACGCTGGTTCTCCAGGACCGCGCTGGTCAGCACGGCCTCCCACTGCTCCGATGATGGCGCCAGGACCTCCGGTAGTTCCTTGACGCCCTTACACTCCCACACCATGTGGTATAGGGTGTTGGGCGTTCCGCTGCAGAACTGGCATTCGAAGCTGTATAATGTGGGGTACATCATATGCAATTGTGTGGCATGTGGGAAGGAATTTGTCTGAAGTTTTCGTAGTTGTGTTGATTCTTCTCTGGTGAGCTTTGGATGTGGAGGTGGGTATTTCCTTCTTGTAAGCCTGAAACGCAAAGTAAAATAATTATGCTAGGCGCCACGTGCACGCGTGCTCGCTCCTAGCAGCAATCAGAAACATTTGCCCATTCACAAAATTGACACAGTAACGCGTGATTGTATCACCTGCTACCTGCTTGAATAACGGTGCAAACAAGCGCGGAGTAGCAATTCGGAACGTGAACTAAAAAACTAATTGCGCAATTTGAGACGGCCAAAAGAGGGGAGAACACAGGACTGGCGCGGTCCTGTGTTCTCTCCTTGTTGTGGCCGTCTGAAATTGTGCAGCGCCAACTCGCTCACCAAAAAGTCCTTCTAGAGTAATTCGGAGTCCACCTCTTCGCGCCGGGGACATGTCCCGAACTGTCGATTTTTATTTCGTGTACGCCAATAGGTTGACTGCGACAGGAAACTTACCACATGACGTCAGTGGGAAGAGTAATTCGTAATCATAACGATACGGCGCACATCCAAAAAGAATACAAAAGCGCATGACACGCGCAAACTCAACGAAATCTGGCTAAATATGAAAGCAAAGGAAGTTTCAGCTTCACCGCATTAGAGCTTGTCCGCAAGCCCGTCTCCACAAAAAAAAAATAGCGGCTTATAGGGTCCTCTATCGGGCAAATTTAAAAGCCAAAATCGACCCTCGTTTGACTCAGCAGTTCATATTAAAAGATCCCGCTAGATGGCCACACCGTCGTTAGCAACATGCACTTTGAGTGGGAACTATTCGGTTTCGTTTTTGGTTTGCCCGCTCGCGAAAGGGGGGAGGAGGGGGGGCGGTTCGGCGTCCGACCAATGGCGTGCCGACGCGCTCGTCACGTGACCAACCATCACACATGGCGGCTGCGATCATGGAGGCAGTCCATGGCCGTCGGCCCCTGCGCATCGCTGCGGTCGTCGCGGCACGACCTCAGCTCGTCAACTGAACGCCCATGGAGTTACGGCTCCACAGCCCCGCCGGCGCTGAGCCGGCGGTCTACCCTTGGCCGCTCTCGACCTCGGTGAGTGTTCTCCGGGAAGGCGAAAGCGAAGACGGTGACCCTCGACTTCGGTTCCCATCCGAGCGTTAGGCTTAGGCCGCCTGCGGGCTCCTCTGCGGCGAAAAACTACCGTCCGTGCGGGCTTTTCGGCGCTCCGTAGTGGTCGTAAAGGCGAGCGTAATTTCCGGGAACGTTTCGTACGTGTCGAACGACCGACTCCAGCGCCTACGACGCCTGTGCGAATCCGACGCGGTCTTTAAAAGTCTCCTTATTTATGTCTTTTTTTTTTTGTTTGTCTCGCAGGACAAACATGACGGTGCCATCGAAATCGTGGAGACAATACGGTGAGTGGCGCCGGTTTCTTTTGGCTAGCCGTGTCTTCTCATCTCGTGCGGGGTTCCCCCGCTGAACTCTGTGGCGCGTGTGAGCTGCTTGTTTCGAGCAGGTGATTGACTTCACGCGTCGCTAGAGATGATGCACTACTACTGGCGTGGTTGGCTGTGTCGCGCAGGACGCACCTGCTCTTGGCAGGTCGTAAAGAGACGCTTCTCACCGTGTTGCCACTGTGTGTGGCGCTTAAAGGGAAACCTTTCGTTGTAGCCGTTTGTGATGTGTGTGTCTTTGATGCCGCCGCGCTGTTCTGCCTTCAACGCACCTGTCGACGCCGTGAGACGGAGAGCCGCGCTGAAGTTATGGACACGGTTTCATGATCGTCACAAAGCGAAAATCTTTCTTTTTTAATTAAAGCAGGCGCATTCGGGGAGTCGCACGTGCTTACCAGCGACTGAAGTTGGTTCTGATTGAAGGAGTAAGAAAAAAAAAAACGATGTTAAAGCTGCATTGTTTTCATTGCCGCGGGGCGGAGACGTCAAGAGAATGTTTGATCGTGCCTTTGTTTCCATTTTCCCTCCTCAAGTTTTGCAACGTAGCGTCGGGAGACATATTTCCGTGCTTCAGCTTTTCTTGGGCGATGCTGTTTTGTAAAACGTGGGCTGTTTGGGAAATTTTCTGATGTCTGTCGAAATTCAGGAAACATTACGAGGGTCTCTGTTTTGAGTTGTCAGGGAAGCTTATTGGCTTGTGCTGCGTTATTGTTGGATTTGCATTGAGGCCGTTTTAGCCTAGCTGTCTCAAATCACTGCGCTCGGACAACTTTGGACAAACTTCAATTCATTCGTGTTTTGCAGATATGTGTCGTTGGCGCATACTTTTTTGGGTCTTGCAAAAACCTGCACTGAAAAAGCCTGTCGTAACTGGCAGAGGTGCCTTCACCATTTAGTGATCACAGAAATACGCGTGCTTCTATTTATGCTTGGTCTCAAATATGAGTTTCCATGCTCGAGGAGAGACATTGTTCCCTTAGAAATTTTTTGTGGCTATTCAAGATCGTGCAGTTGACATTTTCGCGGCATGCTGGGAGCAAGCCTGCAGCCAGTTGTGTCTGTACTGTCTTATAAGTTCGTTGTCGCAAAAACCCGATTGTTGTAGCAGAATTTTTGTTGACCGTTGCATTGAATACTGGCTTACATCACCTGCCTTTATGGTTTTGAAGAACAAGAGCGTGACGTATTGCAGTGATTGATTCAGATTTTGGCTGAGATTACAGGTTCAAAACCACCGATATTTCGGTCAAGTTAGCTACGCAATGTCTCGTGCATTAAAGGGACAAATGTTTTATACCCATTGTTGCACTTAACCAACTGATAGCCTTTCCAATGCAACAGTAGTTGCCCAAATATGACCGCTCAGTGGGAAGATATTGGGGGCATCTGTGGGGAGGTTGTTTTTGCAAAAACAGGGAATGGTTTTTGGCAGCACGCTCAAAAATGCTTGCTTGCTTTGAAGCATGCATTTCCGCAAATGGGACACTTCAAAGGAGCCATGAAGACAAAATACAAGTTGAGTTTATCAGAAAGACTGCTTTGTCCCGATAACAATGATACCAATATCACCGTAATCTTCGAACAAGTAACGGAGATATGAAAGAAAACGTGTGAAGCAGTCGCGACCCCCTAGCCAATTTCCCGCAACTTTTCTATGACGTCATGGAACCTTGTTTGTGCGATTGGCGGCCGCCTAACTGACCTGTTGCGACAACACATGACTGGACGTCTGTAATGGGGCCACTAGTTCCATTTGACCGCATCACTTGAATGCTAACGTGCTGTTAACGCACTAAAGATTATTTTTTATTGTTGGCCCGTATGACGTCATTCTTATCCATAACACGTCACTGTGGCGCAAAATTTGAAAGTTTTTCAATACTTCTTGCTTTTTTTTTTCGTAAAAAAAAACATCTTTTGTGGCTGTAATGCAGCTGAGTGAGATACTGAATCCTAGTTCTTTCAAATTAAACGAAGTTGTATTTTCTCTTCATGGCTCCTTTAAGTGAGTTTGTCGTAGTCGTTATTTGTGGCTGGTTTGGACAGTCTAACCTGTGCATGCTATTATGTGGCCATTAAACTTAAGAGCCCTAGTTCATCTGTAATGGGGGGCAGGGGAGGGAGTGCAGTGACTGCAGCAGTGATATCACACTGGTTACCGATGCCATCTGAGCTTTCAGAATTTATCTTCCATGCTTGATATCGGCTTTTTATGAGGTTTGTATATTGTACAAGTATGCAAACCTTATTCTCTCATTGTGTTGTCATGCCAACGTCGGCGGAAAAAGTAGTGTGAGGAAAAAAAAAAGCAGCGTTTTTGTGAACACACGTTTGTCGTCAGAACAGTGTCTACGCATTCTGGACTTTATCTGGTGGGCATTAAACAATTGTCACAGCTCGCTTCAGTGTCCCCTTTAAACATCAAAGATATTTGTACTTCGTAAGTAACAATAAAGCGGAAATATTTTACTTTCGTTTTTAACTTTGAAAGCCAGTGTCCTTCCAGCATTGGCATCGCAAGACCAGCTAGTTAAATATTTCGGTTCCGTTAGTTCTGTCTAGGGAAGAAAATATTAGTATGTCAGAAAGTTTGTTATGAATCCATTGGAAGGCATGTATTGTTTCTCGCTAGAACAAACGATTGGTATGCTCCATTGAAACACGCAGCTCTTTTACAGTTTTATGTTCATTGGGCTCCACAGGTGGTTTGGGCTAGTTTGCTGGCTTTGTTGTTTTAGCTTTGAGCAAAAAAGCGATATGCTTACAGCTGCAGGCAAGCACAAAATGTTTGTTTTTCTTGCGCTCCAGAATTGGCCTAGTTCTTTTTAAGTGTTCTTCGTTTCAAGATCCGATGGTTCGATTCGCCGTCGATAAAAGCTTGTTATTTAACGTGAGAATTTAACTCGACAAGAGAAACAGCACTTGAGACGTAATTTTAATGGGAGCAATAAATTTGTTGTCAAGCGCTGATGCTTTTTTTTTTGTGAATTAACGTGGGTGAAGCTAAATTTACATTTAGCAGTGTTTGGCATGTTTTCTTTTTTTTAAATAGGGATTATCTAATGCTTAAATGGTTCCCACAATACAGTGTGGGGTAACGGCGCTATATCATTAAGCTGCCAGCGTGTCCGTAGTCTACCAGCTCAGGAAGTCGGAAATACCAATGTCGCCGGTAACCGACAACCAGTCGCGCTCCATCGTGGAGGCGTGCCCTTTCAATGGAGATTCCGTCGTTGCAAGCGGCAACACAGGCTGACCTTGCGCGAACCTTCGGTAACCAGGAAAGGAGAAAAAGCGAACCAGTGGTTACCTAACCTTTTTTTCTGCGCGCGCGCGTCCCACGCACGCCGAATCCTGTTTTTCTCGCGCGCCATTGTCGATGAAATTTTCCCCCTCCCCTTCGACGACGTCCGTTTCTCGCGAGGTGTCCGTCGACCGCGCTTGATTCGCGTCGTTGTAGCGTGCATTCCGCGAGGTTCATTTTTCCATTTCTTTTTGCAAGTGGTCGACTCGCCGAGCGCCCATTCTCGCCGAAACCCCTTGCTTCCGCGATCGTGCGGCCGCTGCTGCCGAGAGGTGCGGCGCCGCACAACTTTGTTTCTCGTCGTGCCCTCCTCCCCCTTTTTTCCTTCTTCTGCTTGCGCAACCGCGCGAGCTTCCTTACCGGTTATTTTGATAGCGAATTTCGGGTTGTTGCACCTGTCGACCTTGAACTGGTGAGACCCGCGCACTCGCCCTCTCGGACGGCGTCGTCTGCTTGCCGGGCTTGGCGTTCGTCGTCCGCTGCCCGGCCTCGTCGATTGGTCAGCCGAGCCGGCCCTTTCCTGGCTCGTCCACCACCGATTGAGGATGTTGCGGGGGAACAATAAGAAAAAAGGAAAGAAACTGGTCCGCTGCCCTCGTTTTTTTTGCTTTTCTCAGCCACGTTCGTTGCACCTTGGCACATCGGAGCGTCGGATGTAGCGGATGTTGCCACTTTCGCCCCGCTGTCGTCTGCAGAGGGTCTTGTGAACGCGCGTGAATACGCGGTACGCCCAAACGAGACGCGATCGTCTGCACGGGGAGCAGACGACGTCGTTGCGCAAGCCAGGCCGTGCCCCGTGAACCCGTTTTCGCCCCCTCGGTGGGTTCATCCGGGGATTGGGATGGTGTTAAAGGCCTTTGGCGGCATTTGCCCCGCTCGCGTGCCGGCGCGATTAGATAAAGGTCACGCTACTCGGGAAGGAAGTTACACTTTCTCGTTATGGGCGCGACTGCAGTTATCTATCTGCGGCGGTGGCAACATGTATGTCATGTTTGCCCGCCTTATCCTCGCATCGCGCAAGACGCATGTGCGTTGGACAACGTCGGGCGTTTCTGGCGGAAGGGGTCTTGGAAAATGGAAGCAACGGACCCGTGGGGAAATTCTCTCTTGCCGGAAAGTCGGAGGGCAGCCGCATCGAACGTCGTGCGAGTCGATCAGTGAAAGCCGTCGACTACTTTCGGCTGCAATTTTCCCGCGTGATGGGCGAGCTCTCCGCTGCTAGGAGTTTCACTGCTTGACCACCGTCGACGAAGTGAGAAGGAACTCGATTTGCGAAATGCGTGTCGGCCCCCCCCCCCCCCCCCCCCGAATGTGCGGAAACGATCGGCTCCATCCCACGTTCCGCCGGCGGTAGCGAAGAAAGAAAGGGGAATGAAATAGACGCGTCGTTGGTTCCTTCGACCTTGATCGAACCCTCCTTTTTATCCGCCGGTTCTGACGGGCCGTTCCTGTTGCAGGCGGGGTGGCTGTTTGCTATGTAGCGCGCAATTTGGCTGGCGTACATCTGCGCGGCGTTACCGCCTGCGCTTTTCACCTCGGGCGGTTTTCGGGCAGGTGAAGCCCGTCCCCTTCCGCTTTTTGTGCGTTCCTTCGGGGTTGGGAATTCATAACGCGGCAAACTTGAACTTTCACATGCTTTCTCGCACCCTTGTTCGTTTGGTTAGCGACGGGGGCATGTTATTTTCTTCAATAAATTTTCTAGTTGACTGTCGTCGGCGTGGTCCACTTGCTCTGAGTCGTGTTGACGGAAGCCCATCGACACCTCATTTCTGTCCTGTAAATCTATGCAGCGCCCTCGTTCAGGCTTTATATTAAAGTTTTCTGGTCTGTTTGGAGGCAGGAGGAGGAATAAAAATTTACATTTCGGGGCAACTGAACAGCACTGCAAAACAACATTTTTACCGTTGGGGGGGGGGGAAGAAGGGAAGGGTGTGACTGTTAATGTGTGCAATTTCGAATCTCAAAACATAAAATCGTGCGGGTGATTTCCACAAAGTATATCTCATGTTTCCTTGTTGACGCAGTATGTTTAACTATATTCCCGGTCAACATTATGCGCATAAAACCGTTTGTGGTCATTTGCTTGCGCAAGCCATGCTAAACATTTTGACCACTAAAATGGGTTACACTCGTGTCCCAACGACAAATTTGAATGGCATCTTAGGTGTGTGAGATTTGAGACTGAGGGAGTTGCGCTGACCTCGACGGCACTTTTCAGTAGCAGTAAATGACAGCTTGTCTACTCTTTATTATGCAGTGGTGTCACTGCTGCTGAAGTTGGTTTCACAGTTCAGTATAAAAAAAGGGGGTTCGTTTCATAGTTTAAGAATACAAACTATAAAGATTGCCTTTTCCCAATAACAATAATTCCCGTTTTATTGCAAACTTCAAACAGATAATCTACGCACTTAAAGAAAACAGATAAAGCAGTGGCAACTTACCAACCACTTTCTGCGATTTCTAAACGTCGTCATAGAATCTTCGTTTGCGATTTGCATCCGTCGACCAAAGCGACTGGCAAGAAACATGGCAGGGCGATTGTAATGGTGACTCTAGTTTCAGTTGGTCGTAATTGCAGCGCTGCTGTGCCACTGCCGATGTCGCGTAGCGCGAAATTTGAGCTTTCAGTATTTATTTCGTTTTTTTTTTTTTTCAGTTAAAAAAACATTTTGTGTGGCTGGAGTACAGCTGAGTCAGTTGTTAAAGGCTAGTACTTTATAATTAGGGTTTGTTTTCAGCTTTTATATATTTTTAAAAATCGGCAGCCAAAAATGGAATGCTATATTTAGTGATAATTGGGGAGAAATTGGGTTTTTCTGTAAAATCATTACGAAATTCTTTTTTTTTTTTTTCATTCATTCGTGTACAAAGTAATTTACTCGGATTATTTTATCAGAAGGCATTGCAAGCTTACTAACTTTGCTTTAAAATTGGTGTTTGTTTCTTCAGGCTGGTGATCTGGGGGACATCAGGGTTTTCTTGCAAATACTCTCCGAAATTGGGCGTTTGTTTCAAAATGAATCGGTAATAATAGTGACAGTGAAGAGCATTGATAACCTCTTAAAAATGAAACATTTTAAAACACGAAAAGTTGGCCATCGATTTTTTTTACACACGCTTGTTTACATAACATCATCTGCATGCAACGCATGTCGGTCTCCGTTCGAGACTTGCACAGCATGTCGGTCTCCGTTCGAGACTTGTCAGATTGTTGGACGTGTCTCAGCCGGGGGGAAGTTCTCTCGACATCAATGTCAGTGCCGCATTTGTTGGCCTGCAGTAGCGAGCGGTAGATTCATGCCAATACTAAATGAGTCCGAAAGCGGTGTTTGTGGGGCTTGCTTCCAGCAAGTACTTTGAAAACAACAAACTGTCGGGGCCTGATTGTGCAGATCGATACTTTGAAAAGGTCCATTCAGGGAAAATCGGGTAAAATCGGATTTTACCTGAAAGCGAACAATGCTACTTACAATTGACCAGAATTGTATTTTGTTCTTCCTGTCCCCTTTAAGAACTTGTATAATTTGGCTAGTGCTGCACTAAAATTTAGAAGTTAACCTTCGAATTGATTGTAATTTCACTCGAGTGGGACTGTTATCCGGCTAAACTGCATTTTGCAGCGGCACCTGATTCAAATGTCCGTCCAGTCGGATTTCATTGCTTGAGACATTCGAGTGTTTCAAAATGCTTTTGAGACGCAAACTTGCACACATGCCATACCCAACCGCAAGTGCCTTTGCGCAACTTTTGGGAAATGCTTCTCTTGTGCAGAAAATACCAAGTTTGGAACTTTTATCGAGTTTTGCTTAAATGCTCTTGTAAGGCATATCAGCGCTCAAAAACAAGAAACCAGCTAAACTTAATTTTCTAAATGTAAATTTAGAAAATTCAAATTTTATAAATAAAAAAAATTACAAAAATGTAGATGTATTCTAAATTTAAATTTTCTAAATTTAAATTTGGAAAGCATCGGAATTTAATTTTCTGATTACATGTGGCAATAATTTAATTGAACCTCAACTTTCATGTGCTGTCTGTGGCGTGGAAACTTTACGATAGCAGCGCTTCTGCAGCATGGCGAGGGGTTGTCAAACCTTTCCGCTGTCACCGTAGAACTCGGAACATAGAACTCGGAATCTGCAGAGCACTGCACATTCCGAGTTCTATGTGGAGTCTTAACATTTGAATAGCTTTCGTCACGGGGGCATTTGAAATGCCAGTACTCTCAAATGCTCGTTCTGAATTGTGTGTGCTTGTAGACACCGCGCTTGAAGGTGCAGAAGACATTTGCATTTTGAGAGCATCTGGAGGCGCCGGAGGTCGTTGCGACGGAATGCCGTTGTAGAACGTCAAAAAGCAGCATAGCGTTGGCATTTGAATTGAATGGCATTCAGCTCGAAGGCATATGAAACGCCAGTGGAAAAAGTGTGGTACATGAAGAACAGTGGTAAAGTAAAGGGCACCGCCCGTGAAAAAAAAAAAAAAAAAGTGGAGGGCAGTGCGGTAATGAATCGTAAAAGAAGCGTCGTTCCTGCGACAAACTCGCTTTTACTGCTCCCCATGAAGCCTCGTGAGAGGTAGGGCTTTTACCACGGACGCATGAAGGAAGCAGGAGTGATGCTAAACTCCTTTTTGGGCGCAACGCGCGCAACAGTCTCGACAAACGATTTTTCACTGATCTACAGCGGCGATGCAAATCTCGGAGTAAGCTGTAGCGTGACTGAATACAAAGAAAGCACTGACGTTGCGAGCCAGTGTCATCAAAAGCAGCCAAATCACCGGGCAGTCGGAAGAATCAGTGGGTGATTGCATTATCGGTTGGCAACTGCGATTGCTCGGAAAATCTCGTTGAGGCACATTTCAGAGACCCTTCAGTGCATTGCAGTGACATAAAAGAACTTACCATCACTTCCGAAGGAAAGTTGAGAGACGTGCGAAAGCTTATTGACATGGAAACTGCGTCAAAAGCGGGTCAAAGTTTTCGCTAAAAGTGTGCGTTCAATTGATCGTCATATCTTCAAAGATCCAAATCGAAAACAAACCACGATTTTTCCCGCAATAAGTAAATACATCTACAAACGATTTAATGGTAAATGTGGTTTGTAAGATAAAGGTGTATGCTCTTGTGCTCCTTCTTCATGAATGGTGCGTGTACTGTCGTATCTAGAAGCGTTCCTTTTTCATGATTTTCAAGTAACCGTTCTGACAGGGTGGAAGTCCGGTTTGACTCGCGCGCTGTGTGTCCAGAGATCGTATCTGAGCTTTTCTGTCGACCAACTGGTCTGTGGGCAAATGCATTTGTTTTTCGACAGAGCGCCATCGGTCCCACAAAGTAAGCTCTTGCTTTAAAAGAAAACCAAGATGGGAAACGTTTACAACAGCAAAAGGCAAAGGAAGACATGTCGTGTCTACGTTTGCTTGAGAGCGATGAGACGGGAGGACATTTGTTGAACGCAGCCGTGCGGTGCCAGACCACTGTCAATGTTGATTGTTGTTGGCTGCCCAGTTTTCATCACGGTGTTGGCGTGTGCTAACTCCTCAGTGCATTTAAAGCAGCTGACTTTGTCGTAGCCATCTGATGTTTCTCTCTCCTCCTTCGAGCACTGCCTAAAAGTACTCTTATTACCTCTCAGTGTCCTGCGTGGCTTTCTATTTTCGTTCTTGTGTACTGTCTTGACATCCTGAGGGAGGCACTTAGATGCATATGAATGTCGTGGCATTTGGGCAAACCATGTACAATCATTTTTCTTTCGTTTTCACACATTGTGTGCATCGCCATTTCCTCAAGAATTGTGGTAGTTTATTGTAGAAATTTTACTTTGGACGTTTCTTTCAAATGGCACCCAGCCTATGGAGCTCCCCCCCCCCCTCCTTTTTTTCGCGCCCTCAAATTCTGCTACTCAAAATAGGAGCGAGTGCCTGCGCATGTTTCTCTCGCGTTCTCTTGGCTGGAAAAAATATGCGAAAAAATGAGAACAGGGGGAGCGAATAAGATAGGACAGCATGGTACTAGAAACAGAGTTTATTATTGAAAAAACAAGAATGTATCCTTTAAGAAAAATGTAAAGAGGCATGTATCCCCAGAATGGGGAAGATAAAATAGCTAGAGGGCAGTGCATGGGTCATGCTGTCTGTTATGTGACATCGAGGCTTCTTTGTGTGATACCCTTTGCGATGTGGGCAGCGTCAAGAGATTTTGTAGGCCTTGCAGTGTCTGTACATTAACAAGATGCGAGTTTCCTGAAACCAAGATCCACAGGCCCCTGTTCTGAAAGCTTCTCGGTGTGCAATGCCCTGACGTGCATGTACTATTGACACAACACTATGCTTGACCAGTGTGCGCACATTTCCATGTTGTGGGCATCTTGTGTATCACCGCAACATGGCAGGACGTTCGCTTGTTGGATGCAGTAGCAACGAAACTGGCATTGCAACTTATCAGCCCTCCTTTCCACAGCCGGGCAAAGGCGGGAAATCTCTAAGAACGTGCTGAGTGCAACAATGATGTCAAAATGAATGGCCACTTTCTTCAAAGAGTGCCGCGCCTTTTGTATTCAAGCCACACTAGCTTTCTTCCTCTTTCTTTTTTATTTCCGTCTTTGTGGCGAGATGCGGAAGAGAACACAGATTTCGCCCATTTTACAACCGTCTTGCAAACACCAGACAAGTTATCAGGGAACTCAGTGGGGTTCAGTCTTATCAGTCTTATCTATCCTTTGCTCGAATCTGGCACTCAAAGAATAAGAAGGCCAGGATTGTGAAAGGGCTGGCTTGATGTGTGATGGTGCGGTGCCATTTGTTACGGCATAAGAACGAGCTGATTCGCACTTTACGGGTGGCTTAGTTAGCCTAGGTTGTATGCCTCTGTTCTCTTGTTTTTTAAATACTTTGTGTATGTATATTCCTGAGTTATTCTTTTTATACATTTGAGTTGCCGATAGCATGCCGTTGGGTCTTATTGGTTCCCCTATGTTCGTCTTTTTTCTTTGTTTTGTTTACCAGCTCATCCAACTTCCTTTGTTATTAAAAGAAAGGGTTTGACTGCTGAAAGCAATATTGTCTGACAATTACGATACACCTTAATGTGAAATTTGAGGGAAGCACGAATTGCAGTCTTCTCGGTGACAGCACGTAGCTTCTGCCTCTCCGGGAGTGATCGCGTGATCAGCAACGCATGATGGCGCACACTTCTCTGGCGTTATCTCACAGCGCGCCGCCGCCGCCGCCGAGCATGTTGTTGTGAATCGTGTTAGAACATCCCTGCAGAAATGTCATGTGGTTTGGATGAGC
Source organism: Haemaphysalis longicornis (assembly GCF_048455015.1). Taxonomy (NCBI): domain Eukaryota; kingdom Metazoa; phylum Arthropoda; class Arachnida; order Ixodida; family Ixodidae; genus Haemaphysalis; species Haemaphysalis longicornis. The sequence goes on along the minus strand of NW_027526225.1, from coordinate 960,245 downwards.
CACGCAACGAGGAGGACGGCGAAGCACCAACGTACGTGCAGCGCGCAGTGCGGGCTGGACTCTTGTGCTTTTGTGAACTAGGAAGAACAAGACGCTTACTTTCATAGATGCCTGGTTCTGCGTCTCCTTTCTTGGGCCGCACTAGACACTAAGGCGCGCTTTGTGCAGCCTTGGGAATACCGCCCTCCCCTTCACACTTTTGCCATACACTCCTCCTCCGCTTTCCCCTGCTCGCTCTATCTCGCTACCCTCGGCGTCCTCTTCGTTTGCTCAGTTGCATCGAGAAACAACGGGGATGAGAACCACAGGAGCGGGCGCTTCAAAGCTTGCGTTTTAAGAGTCATTACGTGCTTAAATTTTAATTGATGCAGTATATATACCTGGGTATTATGCCGTTCGTACCTCTGTTACTAGGGCCCACTCATTGTTGTTTAGTTTCTTTATTGTGATTAAGTCACCATCATCATCGCCAGCCTATCTACGCCCACTGCAGGGCAAAGGCCTCTCCCCTTAATCTCCAATTACCCCGGTCCTGTGCTACCTGCGACCAATTAATGCCCGCAAACTTCTTGATCTCATCTGCCCATCTAACTTTCTGCCGCCCCCTGCAACGCTTGCCTTCCCTAGGGATCCACTCTGTTACCCTTAAAGGGACCCTGCAACACTTACCATCAACTACTCGGAATGTATTTTGGGGTAAAGTCTATTGTCCCAGCAATCTCTTTCCACAAGAACTATGAAAATCCGTTCACTATCAACGAAACTACGCGCGATGAAAAATCGCGCATAAATGTTCCCTCTCAACTCAACCGCGGACAACGCGACGAAAGCTGCGCGCTCTCTCCTGGAGAGAGCTCTCCCCCGGAGAGAGGGGCAGTGTGCAGCGTTCTGTTAGGCGGCCTTCGATGTGTCACAGGCCAGGGAGTTTTGTCCTTTTCCCCGCAACGTGGACGGGTCTATTTCCGGTCTGGTGCCACAAAAAAGCAGGCATGGCGGCCTGCTCGCAAGCAAGCGCTCAGGCTGGTAGGGCGTGTTTGAAGCAATAAACGTTTGCTGTCGAGTGGGCTCGTTGAAAGTGGGATATTTAGTTCGTCACTCGAACTCTGTGCGCACTCAAAACGAAAGAAACACCAAAAGCACGCGGACAGGTTCAGACATAGAAGAGGCTGATGCACAGCGCCGACAACGTCTGATCGTCACAGGAAATGCCAGAATTGAGCCGCGAAGTTGACCAGTGACAGCCAGTAGGACAGCCAGGACAGCCATGGCCCGATTGACGTCACAGAGGCCATGCCAGGGTGCATAATGAGGAGAATTGAAGAGAGCGTGGTTGGTTTTTCCGCGTCTTTCACGGTGATTTGCGCGCTTACCGCTTCACGTGCACGTGTAATATTTGGCTCGGGTGTTCCTGGCAGTGTAATCTAAACGTCGCGCAGGTTTACTTCGCTGCACGAAGAGTGTTGCAGGGTCCCTTTAAAGACCAACGGTTATCTTGCCTTTGCATTACATGCCCTGCCCATGCCCGTTTCTTCTTCTTAATTTCTACTAATACGTAATTAAGTGTTGCAGTCTAAAAAGTGAGCGCTGCAGTCACAAATATCGGTCTTGGAAGGTTCACTCATTCGGAGATTTGTGACCCCATTTTGTATTTGGTGCATTTCCGGAGTTCTCTACTGTTTTTTTTTTTTAACGGTGAAGCTGTATACTCCAGAAAATTTCTTGTGCCTGTATGTGCACACCGCCACGTTGACAAAATAAAAAAGGGAATGCTTCTGATAGCTCTTTGAAAGGAGATGAGTGCAGCTCGGTTTAAAGTGTCCTACGAAATTGTAATTCAAGGTTCGGGGAGGAGTTAGTAGAAGACCCTGAATTCTTTGTCGACATATTGGCTGGCGGGGTCGTCGGAGGAATCGATTTGTGATTTGCGTAAGGCCTGCTTGTTTGGCATTTGCCGAATAGGTTTCACTTCTGTGCGTGTTCAATGTTGTGTCGTTCTAAAAGCAGTATTCATTTGCACATGTGCGCGTGAAATCAGTGTTGGTTTTTTCCCCCCCTTTCCAGCTGGGTCTGTGAGGATTTTCCAGAGCTCAAGGCGGCGATGGAAAACCATGTTCTCAATGATTACGACACCAAAAGGTTTGTGCAGTAGTTTTTGCAGCCTCCAATGTGTCACCTGTGGCTCGGGGAAAAAAAAAAAATCTTCGTTTACTTCTTCAAATGCTGGGGTGTAGAATCAACCTGTAACGCCTTTTGACAACCATGGTCTAATTTTTCACCTTTCAGCCGTGGCGTCCTATATTTAGGACATTAACCTAAAGTCTTGTGGCAATTCGAGAACAAAACCAAACAGCTTGTTTCCTGGGAAATACTTCTATGCCTCTTCCAATAAATATCCCCATTATTAGCTTTTGCTTCATCTGAACGCTGGAAAGAGGAAGGCATTGCAGGGAAGACCGAACTGATGTCAGAGCGACCCCAAGGGCTGAAGTCCTAGTTTGATGACAGGGCTTTAAACCTAAAAATACTTGCACTACCAGCTTTATTTTTTGTATGTGGGCCCAGTGCTTTCCAAAATTGGAGAACAAGCAAGGACATTTTTTTGCTGTAAGTTCGAAGTTTAATTGCCTAATGACCTAATTAGATCTCATGCTTGTAAATTGCTAATTACTCGCATCACAAGCTCAATTTTTTGTGTGGTAGCTTATAGGGTCAAATATGAAAGAAAACCCAGAATTTCTTTTTTTATAGAAGAAAAAAAGAAAAACAAGGGAGTAGAGAGAAGTGACGCTTATTTAAAGTGCAACCTTTGGCACGGGCAGGGATACGGCAAGAGTTGCGTTGAGCTACTAGCACCGCATGTTGCATCCAAACTGATGTTTTGTTTTTCACTTCCAGAATGCCATTCTCTATTAAATTTTGTGCCTAATATGTGTTGGTGTACTCGCATCTTGACGCAAGTGTGTCTGCAAATTCCTGCTTAAGATGGCGGCACTGAAGTTGACGTGTTATAGAACTGTGCAGTATCTAGTTTTTTTATACACTGAAGTGGTGTGTTCTTACAAAATGTTGAGGGCAGTGGAATGAAAGGGTAAAAATTTTATCTTAGATGCTTAATGGGCAGCGGATGGGGCGGGCCTTAAAAGGGGCTACGGTGTTGACGCTATAGAGCAACTTTCTTGAAGGGGAGAAAAAAAAAAAAAAACTGTGGTTGATTCCTCTGTCATAGGAATCGGTAAAACACGGAAGTGAAATGTACAGTGAAATCTGCAGCTGAGCATGATTTGCGGGTCGGCGGCTGTCTTGTGGGTGTGCTTGGCGAGCAACGTCCTGCTGGCTGGTCGCTTCGGCAAAGGTGTACTGGCGTCATTTTCGTGACGGATATGACGTCAATGAAATCTTGGTGCGTCTCAACGTAAAACACTTGTGTTAAGATATAAAACCCGAAAACGAACAACCCTAAGTATAAGGTACTCTTTAGTACTAAAGGTTGCTTCCCTGCACGAAGACCCTGTGTGTAGGGGTGCACCCTTTACAGGCCGCTTGCTCCGTTGTACTGGCGTCACTTCCGTGACGGATATGACGCAAGCGAAATCTTCGTGAATCCCGGAATAAAACACTTTCGTGTTAAAAAATAAAGACCAAGTTCAGCTGGGGTTTGCACATTGAACGAAAAGAGTGAAAACATGTTTTTGGTGGTGTTGTAACATTGTATCACCTCTCCTGGTCGTGACGTGCCCCCACCCATTTCTTTTTTCCTGTCGTCCGCTTGTTGCAGCTACGAGAGCATGCGGACCCTGTGTGACAAGTACAACCGGGCAATCGACAGCGTTCTGCAACTTGTGAGTTGGCCGCTGCTCTGCACCGCTTCTGTCTCTCGCATTCTTGGCGCTTTGTCCGCTTGCAGGAGCGTCTTCCCGGCTTGGGAGGCCTGTGCCTATTATGCACTTGGGAGCTGCTGTTTTTTGCTCTATGTCCGTCCCCTTGAGTGCATCATCACTTGCTCATTTGTTGTAACTGAACACTAAAGTAGCTGTAGTTGGTTGGGGTGACTTGTGCAGTCATTGCTGCTGTGACTGCTTCGCACGGAGCTCGCAATTTGTCTCTAGAGGGATGTGGAGTTGCATGGGGGTTTCTGGAGAATTTGAGTCAAGCTACGGAGCTTCCCGATTGTTGTTTTAGTGTGCAGGTCTATTCGCATCTTTCCTTTCCTGCCCAGCCTTCTTTTTTTTTTTCTTATTTTTTAAATTTCTAGCCCCCTTTGAGCTCCGAGATGCGAAATAGCAAATTTTTATTCTAATTGCCAAGCTGTGGCTTCCATCTCCGAGAATGGAGCCAAATTAGCTGTTACGCAGCGATTTGAAATACAAGGAGAATACCACTAAGAGTTGCTGGACAGGTGGTAAAGCCGGCATAATCTGTCCTGTACACTTTTTCATCTCGGCTTCTCCTGTGACATTGATGTCTGCTCTTCGTAGCAGCATTCTTTCTGGCAACTCCACCAGATCTCAAATTGGGTGCGTTGCAGAATGTCCCCTAGCTTGACAAGTGTATCGAAAATGCAGGTCTACGGCCATCTCATATCATTAGCTTAAGCAGTGCCTTCCTGCCCCTCAAAGAGAAAAAGCATGGCCAAGTTTGCCTTCAAAAACATTTATTTGTGTGTGAATCCAGCACCTAGCTTTCTAGTGAGCAACGGCCGTTCATTTTTTTTTCACTCTTCTCTTTCTCTGTTGTTAGCAGTGGCAGCTGTGGACCACAAATAACAGGTTTTAAATTATTGGAGCACAATTGCTACAGGTGCCGTTTGTGTTTCAGCATATGCAAATAAACGAGTACGTTTTTCCAGGCACCAAGGAAAGGGGCACCGATTTCTTGCACTGGGCGCAAACTGGGGCAAAGGACATTTTGCGCAACCTTATTTTCATTTTCATGTCTGAAAGCACTAGGTAACTCGGTAAGCTTGCGAAACGTTCGTTGATTAAAAAAAAAATAATGAGAAAATTGAACAAATGCTTGGACATGACTCAAACATGTTAACATTGTTCTGTGCTGAGGAACCCTTGACGCAAAATACAGGTATAATCGAGGGAACCAGCTTTCATTACTTTGGATATGAGGTGGATTAGTTTTTACAATAGCAAACAAACCAACAAAAAAGTTAAAACGGCATTGAAGAAAGCTGATGTAAAAGCAAACATAAAAGTGAAAGGATGCCGGCTTGAGCGCTGCACACAGTGTGCGCAGTGCAAATGGGGGAAATCGCATTGAACGAAGTAAGCTTTATTAAAAAGGAAAAAAAATAACCTGGCCCATATGCCGAAGGAATTTTTTTTTCTCACTCTTGTCCTGCAAAACGGGTGCTGCAAAAATATCGCTTCTGGAGTGAATTCGGTCTCTACTCGGCAGAACAAGCCGGTCACGTTTCTGTGGTGCAAAAAGAGAAGAAAATAGGCCTAAGTGGGGAAGAGGGTGTCTACGTCTAGAGGAAGAAAAAGGCGCAAAGGTAAAAATGGGGGTGGCGGTAATGGAGGCAACACGCTCGACTTATTGGGCGCTAAAGCCTCCGCATTCACTACGTAGTGACGACGTTAAGATGGCCTCGCTGTTTTGTTTTCTGTGAGGGTAGCTGTGCAGTTGGTGTCTGTGTGCAATTGGTGCAGCTAGCAGCACACCAGGGACTCAATGTGTGGTTTCACAAAAACCTGGCGCTCATGGCTCGAAACTTCTCCACCCCCTCCCTCACCGAATCTCCCCCTCCCCCGTTGCTGCCGCCATCGTCGCTTGGCTCTTCCCCCACCCCTGAACCGCTTGGCCTCTGCTTCCCGTGCCGAATCTGCCGCCTGCCGTGACATCCCGCCCCCCAACACCGCTGCCGCCGCCAACTCTCGGGACTGCCTCTTCGCCGGACCACGGTTACGTTCTTTCCTTGTCACGCGGGCGGGGGGGAAAAAAACAACAAAAGAGGGTCGGCACGTTTTCCCGAGACCTTCTCTCCTGTAGTTTTTCGCTTTTCCGGAAGGCTGTCTTTAAAGGGGCCATGCAGACAAAACACAAGTTTGGTTAATTCAAAAGATTGCCTCGTTGGAATCATACTCACACCACTTTTAGCGCACATTTCGCTCAAGTGAGCTACATAATTAGGAAAAAAGGGAATGGCCATGCGAGCCACTAGCCCATTTCCTGCAACAGAACCTATGATGTCGTATGCCCAGCTGTGTGATTGTGCGGAGGCCAGCAAAAGCAAACGCAAATTAGGCAGGGCTTGTAAGCTTGCCAAACAAGCTATTTGTGCTTAAAGTTAGGGCACATTCTTTTTGTAGCAGTAAGAATGGGGGGTAAACAGTGGAAGTTATGAAAGTACTCATAAACATAGAAGTACCGATGCGTAGTGCTGTTGGTACTGCGCACACTATGCTTCGTTTAGATGCACAGCAGTGTGGCGCTTTGGGGTTGTCTCAGACACAGGCCGATTGGCGTAAGCGACGGTGTCTGACGCTACCATATTTGTATAGCGAGCACTATGTTTCACGAAATGATTATTTTCTCCCTGAACAAGAACAGGCCAGGTTTAAATATGGTCAAAAACAAACCAAAGGCAAAAAACGGCTTGCCGCGGTATGGTGGAGCCATTTAAGTTCACTAATGGTAAATGAGGCATCGCAATCGGCTGCACAGCGGTTGGCTCCTGTGATGTCCTTGCAGACCACGAAAACACACGATTTAGCGGGAAAATCAAAGTTTTAGCTTAAATCGATTAATTTCTCAGTGAATAAACCATCGTTTGCATCCAAACAAGCGCTGGAGGCACTATAAAACACGAAATATTTCGAATAAAACAAAGTTGCATTTTGTTTGCATGGCCCCTTTAATGGCCTTGTTATTTTCTCTTTTTTTTCTCTCCTTTTGGCAGAGTCAAAACTGCCTTTTAATCGTGGCTTGTGAACCGTTGTCCGGCTTACATCATCACCCTGTGCCACCTTGGTCACTTACGACCACTCTTGCTTTGGTGGCGTCACGTGCTTGTCATCTTTGACTTTACCGGGAATTCACCGTCTTGGAGAAGGCCATTTTTGTGGGTTGTTGGTCGGGGGGTTTTTTTTTCTGCTTCGAGGTACTTAATCTCTGGCAAAATCTAAAATTCCCTCGAAGTTGAGGCATGTCAGCATCCTTTGTCATGCATCTGGTATTCACACTGTTCCGATTCACCTTTCGTCTGTAAATTTTTAATGAATATTTTGTGACAATTCAGTGACACATTGCGAATCATGTGGGGCTTGGTCAATTCCCGGTGACGTCAATGTGCATCTTCTTGCTCTCTGGAATTAATGGGTGGGCATCGCGTGTTGGTTGCGTACGTGTTCCCGCGACACTTCTAGCATCACTTGCACACGCTCCTGCTGTCAGGCGTTGCTGCGGCACATCCTTTTGCTCTCTCTCTTTCGCATCCATGTTGTTGCGAAATTGGGCTATCACCGATTTCTCCAATAATAAAAATTTAAAAATTTGCGTGGGCTTATGTATCAAAATGTGTCACCTAGTTTACCCTCTCCCCCCCTTGACAAACGGGCTTGCGTATGCTGCTGCCGTCTAGCGGTGCTACATTGCAATGTTTGGGCACGCTAATCGAAGTGCCTAAAGCTTTTTCAATAATGGAAATACTAGTGTCTTTCGTATCACTAAGCAAAGCTTTGTGGGGCATGAAAATTCTGTGGTCATTTTATGAGCTGCTGCGCGTTTGTCTACCGACAGATGTCACGTTTATACGCACGTGCCAGTTCAGGTTTTATCCTGTCACAAGGGGGCAGATCAGGCAACGCCCATTGGCGGGTAATTTCGTAAGACTGTTATATTAAAGAACTCTAATCACATGTGCTTTCACCCGCTCATGCACACGACGTTACAGGCTCAATTTCTGGTGACAGTTGCTCTGTGTGTAATCTACGCAAAGGGAAAACATCGTACTGTCAAAGAACTGCAAGGGTAGCCGGAAATAAATCCCGAGTCCCTTCGTGACAACAGGCTTGTTTCGCGATGAATCCAACTTGAAATTTAGACGTGTGCAACAGTGGACGCGGCTTGTTTCCGTGACGGGGCTGTGCAAAACCCGGAGTGATGCTGACAACCAGGTTTTTATTTTCTCCTCTGCGTGCCAACCCACCCGCAGTGGAAGGGCACCTCACGGCCCGAGCGTCTGCACACGCGTCCGACGACGGCCCTGCTGCGGCACATCCTGCAGCAGGTGTACAACACGGCCATCACGGACCCCGAGCGGCTCAACTCCTACGAGCCCTTCTCCCCCGAGGTGCGTGCGGGTTTCTTGTTACACACGGCTGCCCGTCCAATCGGGCGTTGTGCTTGGGCGGAGCTTCCTCTTTGGATGTGCTCGTATGACGTTCAGTCGACTCTCGATAATTTGAAGTTGCTTAATTGGAATTTCCGGTTAATTGGAAGCAATGAGCTGGTACTAGCAATTTTACACGCATGCCCATGGAAGAAATCGCTCGATAATTCGAAGCTGAGACCCATTACATTGGTTAATTGGAAGTTACTCTGAGTGAGAATCATCAAGGTGACCGTCTTTGCTCGATAAAAGTCAAAACTTTCGAGCGCAAAAACAGCACCATGTTTTGTACTGACATTGGTGCCAATGAGACTGAGGCACCGCGCAGTTCTCTTGTCTCTGGGTGGTTCTCTTGTGTTTTGTTTATTGGAAATTTGGTTAATTCGAAGTTTTTGTATTCCCCGTGGACTTCGTATTAACGGGAGTCTACTGTACTTGTTTTACTTGTTTATTTATTTCACGGCGATTCCAATCCCATTTTTGGTTTCTTTTAGCTAGTAGGGAAATTATATACAGAAAACAAGTGTGGTTTTCGTTCGCACTCACAAAAAAAAACAGATTTAAACATGCGAATCAGTTTCTTTACATGAAAAGCACAGGTTAGAATGTCGAACATAGTATCGCAGCCATCAGAGTATCAATGTCATGGAAGCAGAGGGATGGCCGGGAGCAAATTCAGTGTAAGTGGGAAATGCGTGAGCAGAAATTTGCAATTATACTTTACGGCGGTGCTTGAAGAACAAAGGGAGAAATTTTTAGCAAAACATTCTAGGTGCCAGAGTTACTTTCTAATGAGCTTCAGAAATGAGCCAGAGAGAGAAAGAAACCATATGGAAGCCCTTAATAGGATATTTGGGTTCACTGTGTGCCATCAGCTCAGGCATTAATGCTCATTTTTCTAGAAAAGGCTGATATTGTTTGGTGCCGTTGAGTACGAGCCCAAGAGGGCAGCTGTGGTGAGCTGTGCAATTGTCAGCCTTGGACGGTTTTTCTGGGGTGAACGCGGTGGGCAAGCCAGCTTGAGAAAACGGGAGGAGAGCCGTATTGTTGCGGCTACGGCGGTTTTAGGGACACCTGTTTTCTTGTGCCCTATAAACTTTGCTGGCGTCTGCGATGGCAACTTGCATCAGCTAACGCATATTCATCGATCTCATTGTCAGCGGCCTGACTAAATTTAACGCTTACTGTCTGTTTAGGTATGGACTTGGAGTGCTGCACTAAATGCACTTGCTCAACAATTCCTATTTGTGGTCACAGCTTCGAACAGTTAAAGGAGTCATAAACATCAAATACAACTTTGTTTAATTTGAAATAACGGTACCTCACTGGGCTCCCTGCCAGCCACAAAGGATGTTTTTTACTTGGGGGGGAAAAAAAACAATCGCACAAACAAGATTCTGTGACATCATAGAAAAGTTTCCGGAAAATGGCTGCGGAGCGGCCACTGCTTCACACTATCTTTAATATCTCCATTACTTGTTTGAAGTGTGCGACAAAATTGGTTTCATTGTTATCGGTACAAAGCAGTATTTCTAATGAACCAAACTTGTATTTTGTCTTTAGGCTTCTTTGTCTAAAAGTGGACTTACAATTCTGGCTAGCAGAAATTGCTTGTACTTCTAGGTTGACACGGAATGCGTAGACTTGGGGGGGGGAGAGTGTAAAAAACCTGCCATCACCGTCAGCATGTCAGCAGGCTTGTTCATGCCTATCCCCATCAAACAGAGTGTAAAAACCCTCTGTGCAAACTGGGATGCCTGAGCCGTCCCTCCTTTTTCCTCATAGGTCTACGGTGAGACGTCGTTTGAATTTGTGGCCCAAATGATCAACGAGCTGGAGTTCACACCGGACGACGTCTTCATCGACCTGGGCAGTGGCGTTGGACAGGTGGGTTCTCTTGAGGCGACGTGGCGGGAAATTTGCATACGCTCCGTCGAACTCTTTGAGGGTCCTTGCACAAGTAGCTGGTGTTTGTGCCAAACTTTTTTTTTTTCTTTCTTTCTTTTTTGTTTTTCGGTATGGGGATGAATGATGTCTCGGGGAGGGATGGATAGTGACGGCTCGTCTCAATGCTGAAGTTAGTGCGAAGTAAAATTAGAGCTGGCCTCATGATTCCTCTCGGTGCAACTGAACCTAATCGCGGAAGAGGAGTGGACTGTAGTGCAGCAGTGCTGCCTGCTAATGGTGTCCAACGGAGCAGCCAGCAGTTTTTGCACCATGATTAACACCAGGTGTGGTGGACGGTTTGCACAGAAGTTGCGCAAGAGAGGGAAGGAAAGGTGTAGTATGAGGTGAGGCTGATCATCAAGGATGGGGTAAACGGGAAGAGGAAATAGGTCGGCTAACGCGCTGATAGTTTTGAGCAAGCGAGATTGGAACAGTAATGCTACTTGCCTGGTCTGTCAATCTGATCTCGGTCTCTTTCACTGGCAGCCACTCAACATTGTGCAACAGTGCGTTGCGTCATGACTTCACTGTTCTAGCCGAGGCATGTTTAATTAGGTTGTCACCGTGGTATCCCTCAAGGTCTCCCCCTGTCCCACCTCCCTTTCGCCCTTGCAGGTGGTCCTGCAGGTGGCCTCGGCGACACCGTGCAAGCTGTGCATCGGCATTGAGAAGGCGGAGGTGCCGTCGCGGTACGCGCAGTCCATGGACACGCACTTCCAGTTCTGGATGCGCTGGTACGGCAAGACGCACGGTGACTACCGCCTCATCAAGGGCGACTTCCTGCACGAGGCACACCGCGACATGGTCATGAACGCCTCGTGAGTGGTGGCACCGCTCTCTGCTGCTTTTGCTCTCTTGGACAGGCACCGGAAAGTTTTGAAAAGGGCTGGGAGGAGTTACTACTTATTACGTTCTTGTTGCGCTGCCTTTGCACTATTTGCCTAGGACCTGCCAAAATTTTGTTTCTAGTCTCCGCTGGTAAATAACAGAGAGGGATTGTTCTTCGCCGCGTACAGTCAAAACCCGCGATAACGAAATCCCGCTGGTGCGAAATTCCCGCGGCAACGAAATATTTTCGCATCCCCGGCGAACGTCCATAGACGCCCATGTATTTTATATCTCGCGGCAACGAAACGTTTTTGGAAACTGATCCCGCGTTAACGAAATTCGGTGCAAGTTTGGTCGGCATTTTACCTACCCATTGTAGGGTAACTATCCAAAAAGTGCTCAAGTGCATTTTTTTTGGACTTAAAGTGCGTAAACTTCAGCCACAGCACGTTTGCATGGCCGCCGCCATATTTGTTTACAAAAGACCGCGCAGCCGGCGGCCGTGGAGGCAGCCTCGCAGCGGCACCACCAGGGGGCGACACATGGTGACTCAAGTCGCGGCTTTGGCTTGGGCTACGCTAGCCCACTACCGCGGCTGAACAGAGCGCGTGCGTTTGTTGTTTGTGTGTGGCGATTGTCATTTTTGCTCTCAGTAAGATGCCTTCGCCAGCCCAAAAGTGGAGGTTTTTATCGTTACGAGATAAGGCAGCCACCATCGCCCAAGTCAGTGGCCCAAGGGATAATAGCGCCGACGAGTTTGGAAACACCTGCAACTAGCTCAACCATTTTGAAAAGCAAGGATCCCACCAGTTTTCAATGGCGCACGTGCGCAAAACAAAACAGTGACAGCTGTGACTTTTCTGGACGTCTAGAAAGCGGTGCTCACTAAGTTTTGTAAACAGTATTGGTGCAACGAGGTGCCACTCTGTCTGGAAAAGTTCGTAAACAGAAGAAACTGGGCTCCACTTGCATGATCGAACGTACTCGGTGCCGAGGGCCAGGGCGGAAAACGTGCAGAGAAGGTGAACCCACGGAATGTTTTGGATGCGTTTGATACGATCTCGTTCTTGGGCGCGCACGACGACTAGCAATGAACCACTTGTACAGTGATAGCTGAACTGTGACGTTGGCTGCAAGGTAAGGCTCACGAAGTAATATAACCGACTTTAGGAAATAAATTTTTGGTTTGTGGCCAATTTTCCGGTCGTTTATGTTTCATTCTCGCGGCAACGAAATTCCCGCAAAAGCGAATTTTTTTGCTTTCCCCGGCGGTTTCGTTATTGCGGGGTTCGACTGTATTGAACTTTTCTTGACAGATTGGAGAATGCGACATAGAAGAAAATTGTGCGTATGCTGTGATGTTCGCTGTGCGTTAAAGAAGAAAGATACCCAAATCCCCGATGACCGCAGCTTTTGCGTTGCCCCAGTGCTACATCCTTGCGTTAACATGGTGGAGAGCTGGTCTAAGCCATTTCTAAGCCAAAAGAAGGGTACACAGATAAGGCGGTGAATGCAGAAGGCACTGAATACTTGGTCCAGACCCTAGCATTTCGGGCTCTCCTCCGCCATTGTGGGATGCGCATTACGAGTGCGTTAACTCTCTACCTTTATTCTCTCGCGCCCACCAGGATCGTGTTCGTGAACAACTTCGCATTCGGACCAACGGTGGACCACATGGTGAGTTGTGCCATTTCTCAGGGCAAACTCCGCTGCTCTCTTTTTGTCCTTCGCGTGTCTGCGTGAGCTTCTTTTGCTATGACTTCTCCATCCAAGGGGTTGTTTTCTTCACGGTGCTTTCCTTCTTCGACAGCTCAAGGAGAAGTTTGCCGAGATGAAAGACGGCTCGCGGATTGTGTCGTCAAAGTCGTTCTGCCCGCTCAACTTCCGCATCACCGACCGGAACCTCAGCGGTGAGCAACCGTCGAAACTGCTGCCATTTGTGGTTCCATTTCTGTGTTCTTTGCGTTCCGTCTATCCTTGTGCTGCGGCAAGGTGAACTTATTCTTGCTTATTAAATTCTGGTTATTCCTTGAGCAAAAGTGTTTGCTAATGGCCTCTGACGGGCCTGTCTTGTTTTATCATTTGTAGACATTGGGACCATCATGCATGTGAAAGAAATTCAACCGCTCAAAGGTTCCGTCTCCTGGACTGGCAAGCCGGTCTCCTACTACCTCCACGTCATAGACCGAGCAAAGGTCAGTCGCTGCTTGACTTCATGTTTTTCCCGCCCTCTCCCAGATGGCCAGTGGATTGGTCGAGCCTTCTTGACTTGGCTTGAGGCACGTTCACTTAGCACTTGGATGAATGTCCCCTTTGCAGTCGATATTTATGAGCATGCCTGAAGCCGAGAACGTTAGTCCGCTGCCCTGGAAAAGATTTGTGGAGGGCTTAAAAATTGGAAGCTGCTAGGTGGAGGAGTGAACGCGAGTGCTGGTTGAGGACAGTCACGAGGGGAAGGATGGCATATGTTAGATTTGTTCAAAGAAGCAAGTTTTGAACGAGATTGGGCATCGTGGCAGCCTTCGGCTTTTGAGAACAAGGACATGAAGGAAAGGAAACTCATTGTGGGTCAACGATTCTGTCAGCGTGGCCGCTTGCGCAGTTATTTCCCTCTTGTTTCTGACCATAAGTTTTACTTGTGTATTTTCACAGAAAATGCACTTGCAAAAGAGGTTCAAAACAAGGAATATGTAGGGGGGAGGGGAATTTTACACAATAAACCAAACAATTGGGTAGCTAAGAATGCAGCTTATGAGTGACGATGCATTTTAAGCGAACAAGTGCGAATAAGGATGTTTGCTTTTGAAGCAAATGCAAGGCAAGTGGTGGTTTTGTTCTAACGTTTTTGAATCGGAAGTGAATTGTACCAAGCTGAGAGCTTTATAAAAACTTTTGCACGGCATACAACAAACAGCGGCAGCAACACGTTGACCTGTAGGTTAGCCGATAGTTTTGAGACAGCTTCCGTCTCAGAATTGAATATTAGTAGAGGGTTAATGCTATTGCTATTCTTATTGCAATTATTATTTCACCCTCATACATTTTTGCTCTGGAATCATAATTGCCGCACTTCTTATGAGCAACAGCCACAGCAAGAATGAAAGCTGTAAGTGTTGGTATCGTAAACTTCTTTTTTATTTCTAGTGATGAAACTTGGCATGGGGGAGGTAAATGCAAGCCACAAAATATTGGACCGGGCTGGTAAAACCTCACAGGCCTCAAATCGTAACGCAACTGCTGTTGTAGTGCTTAAGACTACTCTCTCTTGCAAGCCCTCGCACGTGAGGGCTATGGTCGTAGTGCTGACCGTGTGTCGGTTTTATATTGCTAACATCTTTGAGATTGGGTCGTCGAGGGGTGTGAATTCATACCCAATATTCAGTTCCTAAAAGTTTCGCATCACTCAAAAGAACAAAAAAGGTATTGTTTTGAAATAGCTTTAATTAATTTAAAAAGAAAATGAAGTTGGTTTCGGCCAAACTACTAACTAATAGCAGAAACTGGTGCCCTCTTGCACCTTACTTGCTCAACACCTTTTTTTTTTCTAGTTGCAAATTTTATTGGCTAGACTTGTGGCTGACGTCATTGGCGTCCTCTGGTGCGCTTTGATTTTCAAGCAGCGCTAGGCCGCTATTGTTTGGCTGGCGAAGGAAGCAAAAAAGAAGAAATAACTCCTAGGCATGGAGTCATCTTGCCGGGGAACCGAATGTCTGGTGTCGCCTGACACCGGAGACGGGCTGCAGTGCAGCAGGCCACCGGAGAGGTTCCTTCCCGCCTTCATCCATCCATCCTGTGAACACAATAGACTGCCAACCATCCGGGATGCTTAGGCAGTCCAGTCGGGGTTCTGTACACTGGCTATGGTGAAGTTCTTTGCCATCACGGCAGCGCAGTTCTAAAACTATGCCCGGAAGTGACAGCGTAATAACCATGCATCTGCCGGAGGAGCCATCCAAGGGTTTCGGCTGTAAGTGAGTTGAGAGGGAAGTTTTTGGAGTGCTGTCCAGTCGTGCACGAGGGAGAACTATGCTGAGCATGCTGTCTGGGCTGCCAGGACTGCTTCGAGATCGTTCAGCCTCCCCAGCATTGGTTTCATAGTGTGTGTGAGAGTGTATTCCCATCAGGATGCGAAATGGTGTGCTGAATTCGAGAACTAAGGGGTTGGGATTTCATTGTGGCGCTCTTCGAGAGACTCGGGCGTGAAAGAATCTCTTGCTTCTTATTATATGGAGATGTTTAGGACGCATCAGTCTTCTGGGTTTGACAGAAGCGGTTCTTCGGCTAGGTGCGCGTATACTAGTACAGGCAAAAGTAAACTTTGCTTTTGCTCGGCTTGCATTCCTGGATAGAAATGAATTTTTTTTTACCGGCTTCAAGCATAATTCGAGTTGGTTAATTTCTAAAAACAGGCCGCCCCGCAACCAAGTTGTCACGTTTGAAGCAGTTTTTCTCTAATGTTTTGCTTCGTGCGGAATATGTGTTCTGTTTGGGTGCATTTAAAAATAGGAGCCGTTAATTAAGCACCGGAATTTTTATTTTGAGCAAACATTGTTTTCTTGCGTATTTTCGTACAGGTTTGGACTTCGTAAGCGTAGAAAAAATTAATTAGGTCGATAGGCAATTAAAATTTTTCTTTCGAGCAGAAAAATAAAAAAATTATTGTTTTCCTAAAAGCTACGACACCCTGAGCCTACAAACAAAAGATACAGCTGGTTATTTATTTATTTATTTATTTTTACATACCGTAGCCCAAGAGGGCTATCGCATGAGTGGGGTAGTGGTACAGTGCACAAGATAAAAACAAGGTAAGCTCACAAACAGTGTAATGCAATAATATTCAAGGACTCTCAAGTTTGTACACAAATTCATCATCAAAGGAGAGAGAGCGTGTTCAGCGGGGGGAGAGAATTCCGTTTTTCTATTGTATGGGGAAATATACTGTACTTGAAAATATTAGTGCGGGCAAAATAGGGGGTTAACGTTGAGGGGAGGGCAACTACGCGTAGTTGACGGTTCAGCGAGGATGACGTAATGATTGTCAGAAAGGCGACAGTGCGAGTTGATAACACAATAAAGAAACTTCAATGATTCAGGCCAGGCTAAGTAAGTATGTAACTATTTACAGATTTATGGACATTTTTACAAACGAGGATTTCAGTTTCCTTACCTGCCCCGTTGCCATACGTCGCGTCCACTGGAGCTTCTAGTTTTTCATGGCGTCCAGCTCCGCTAAAAAGCATAAATTGTGATGTCTATTGCAAGGGGCGTCCTTTTGAAGAGCTCTCGCCCAGAAAAGTAGCAGTTTTGGTTTTGTTCTCGGGACACTAGAGGATATTTTGTGTGGTGTCGTCGGGTTGCGAGAGATTTCAAAGCACTTCCTCTGTCGTTTCTCTTCTCGTCCACATTTATGTGGGCCAGTTTCTTCCAATTTAAACACTTGTGTGTACAGACAAATCCTTGTTGCCCAATCGCCGCCACCTTGGTTCGCAAAAAAATAAACGGCCTCGAGTTAGAAATACTGTTTTGGCCGATATCAGCCTCGGGCTTCGGAGGAGTTGGTGGAACAACTTAGATCTGAGGAAAAGCACTTAGATCTGAGGAAAAGCACATACAGTGACGGGCTGAAGCTCGCTGAATTCGATTGACATTTTTTGGAGGAGTATTTGGGCCTATTTTCTAAAAGACAGTTTTGTGTCGCAAAGTCCCATGCGTCGTCGTAGTTCTCCTATATAGCGAGCTCGTTGCAGCAGAGACAGGGAGAGAGAGAATGTTGTCTGCTAGCCTAATAGCATCGGTGTTGCTGTCAAACTTTCACGACGTGGCGAGGCATTGCGCTGACCTCCTTTTGATCTACACGCCTTGGGATAATCTGCCTGGGACTCCTGTCGGGGTAGGCACTCTTAAAAGGCTTTGCACAGGAGCGATGCAAACACCTGGTCGGAGGATTCCCAGCTGTGGTGGTGAGTACCTAGGACCGGTGACTGTCGTGCAAAGCAGTTGCTGCAGCGTCAACGCGGTGGAATTGGAGAGTGAAGCGCTGCTGGTCGCGAGTGCAAACCTAACAGGGGGATAGAAGTTCTTCATTCAAAGTGCAACAGCGGTTTCGATAGTTAGATAGAAGTTAGGATAGAAGTTAGGGTTAGGTGTAATGCCTAGGGACAGGAAACGAGCCTCCTGGATGAGAGGACGAACTCGAGTAGATGTGTTAAAATAAAGAAAAAGAAATGGACTTGGGCAGGCCATGTAGCGAGTCGAGCTGACAACCGGTTTACAATTAGGATGACAGAGGGTATGCCACGAGATGGGTCTAGACGAAGGCGAAGATAACTCGATGAAGGGATGAAGTAAAGAAATTTGTGGGTGAACACTGGATTCGAACAGCGTAGGACGGGAGAGGTTGGAGGTCAATGGGGAGAGGCGGTGGACCTGAGGAGGCTGATGATGATGACAATGAGAGCTTAGGATTTATACGACCATGTGCTAGCAGTGCGCTAGTCTGCACCTACTGCACACGTAATTCCTGTAGGTTGTTTTTTTTTTTTTTTTTTCTCTCTCTCTCTCTCTTTTGAACACCGAAATCATTTGTCACATTTTGTATTCATCTCAGCACAGGTAGCAAAAACAAAATGTGGGCCGACAGAAAATAATTGAAAAAAAAAAAAAAAACGTTTTTTTTGGGCTGCGCACAATTACGAAAAAATTCAGCACAAAAAAATTGTATTATGTTTTCAAAAAAGAAGGGAAAAAAAATGTAGAGCCTTTCCAACTTGCTGTGAGCATTGCGTGTCTCGAGGCGAAGGCAAGGCACAGTGACAGCGCTGTGGCTGGCGTCGACCACGGTGCCGAGGTGAGGAGGAGGAGGAGGTGATGACGGGATCTGGCCTTGGAGGAGGAGGAGGAGGAGACGTTTGATGATGGTGTGACGGTGGTTGGCGCAGCAGCACAGTGACCGCTGTCTCGTGTGTGTGTCTTGCGTTTCGTACACGAGGTGAGTGGACATGATGGGAGCGGCGTGCCTTAACGGAGGATTCTCTTTTTTTTTTCTCTCTCTCTCTTTGGACGACTTTTTCAGCTTGAGCAGTATTTTCAGCGCCTCAAGAATCCTAAGCTGAGGGTGAGGACCTTTTGCAATCTTTTAGTAAACGTTTTTTCAACCTGCTGCCTAGTGCCGTTAGATTGTCTTTTTTTTGTTCGCTTTTTTTGTTTTTGTCGCGGAATTGGCCGAAAGTTGCATTGGAATGACTGAACCTTCTTTGCCCTGTCTAGTGCCGTTATATTCTGTTTTTGTTTCGTTTCTTCTTGTTGGGGAATTGGCAGAAGGTTATCTTGGCATGTCTGTGTAGTGGCGTACGTCTTCTAGAAAGACATATATACCAAAAGGGACACGAGGCCATTTTTTTTTTATTTGTTGTTGGAGGGTGTTATTTCCAGCATTATCGCTTGCAAGTGAATGGAGAGCAGCCGGTGTAGAGAGAAAAAAAAAATGTTTTGTGTTGGTTTCAAAATTTGGAAGAAATCTTTGTTTTTCTTTGTTTTTGAATGTTATGTCGGCTCCTTCACAGCCAGGCAGGTTACAACAGCCAGGACTTGCTACGCAGATTCTCGTGCTTTTTCTTGGAGAAGCCAGAGGCGATAAAATAAAAAAAAAGAGAAAAAGAGATACCAGTTGGTTTTGCACGTTGCGGGAACTACTGGTCGAATAGGCACGCTGCGCGAGTAACCCTCCCTGGCTTTGCTTGTCACACACAACCTGTGCTGAGATGAGTTGCGTTATCTCATTGCTGGCATTTTGGAGGAGGGAACTGGCGTGAGTTTATTTTGTCAGGGTGATGTGTTTAACGAGCACGAGCTTTGAGCTTGCGGGGGGTGGGGGGGGTGGAAGCGTGAGCTGATGTGTAGTGCAAGGCAGCAAGTAGTGATTTCAGTCATCTCCGAGAAAAGGAAACAAGTTGGCTATCAAGGTTGTTACCCGAGTGGCTCTAAGGGCTTTTCAGCCAATTGCTTTAAAAGTTGTAAGTTGTTGTTTAAGCCAGACAATGTCAAGTCTCGTAGAGTCTACAAAAGTACGCTTGTGACAAACACAGCAATGACCATTGGTAGGACAGGGTGAAAAAAAAAAAAGTTTTTTTGCATTTTGTAGCGCGCATATTATTCAGGGTTGCGCGTAAAAACAAAACAAAAAATGCTTGAGGCACCGTCACCCTCTTCTGTGCACGTAACGAAAAAAATTGTCGAGAATTTGTTGTGAATTTTGTGTGAACAGCAGCACTGAAGCAAACTGAACTGTGGATGGTCGCATGAAGCGATGGTTGCGTCGTTGTCATTCAAAAATGCCCCCTTCGCAACGCTCGGTGCGAAAAATGTGGTACTAGGAGGGGGCAGCTATACTTCTACATTCCTGCACCATACCCTACACCCTATACTATACCAGATACTACCAGCGAACTTAGCTTTGTGATATGGCTGGTCAGTCTTGTCACCACAAGCTCTCGAGGTATCGAAATACCCTCAACCGTGGCCAACTCACTTTTTTCCCTACCTTAGTGCCAGGTTTTTTTCGTTGTCTTACTCTGGCCGCTGGTGTAAGAAATATAACTCCTCAAACAAGTTCCTGTGCGGCTACCGCAGTGAAAACACAACTGACCTGGAAAGTCACTTTATAGGCGAGAAATCGCCATGGGCAGGGAAAAATACGAGAGCAAAGTCATTTGCAGTTCTTAGTGTGTTTGTGACAAGCGGGCTTTTAAGTGCACTGTAGAGGTCAACTTTGTTGAGGAGTGAGTGCAGCAAAATAATTAAAATGCACCAATTAGCACCCGGAGGAAGTAGTTGTGCTAGGAGAGCGTTGAGTAATGCAGTGAACATGGGTGTCACTGGTCACTTGAGTTGCCTAACATAAATTAACGGCGTGTCACAAAACTGAATTGCACATATGTAGATGTAATTTTCTTGAATATATATGTTATGTATTACATGGAGTTTTGTTAGCCCTTGGGGGAAAAAAATGGCATTTTGTAATTATTTCTCCAAAATGAGAGGTTTAGGCATGGACACTTGCATGTTTGAAAAGAAAAAAAGTATACCATGAAGTTTTAGTGGTTAGAAGTTGCTTCGAAAGTTTATGGTTATGCTTCATGGCAGTGTTTTTTGGTGTCGAGAAAGACTTTACGAGGGGGAGTGGAGGTCTTGGTTGCATCTCTTGTTTTACTTATTTTGCATATTTCATGTAGACGATATCAGAGATGTTTGCTTGACGGGACTTTTGAAGTGTAAAAGCAACTTAACCTATGTCGGTGGATTAATAACTGTGAGTACAGACCACTTGTGGCAGAGCATGCCAAAAGCATTGTGACAGGTACCGCCACCTATACGTTTACCTGCACTGCAGGAAGTGAAATCAGAGTAGTGCTGCAAGTATTTACGTTGTCTCACTGCAGGCAATAAGTTTTGCTTCAGTTTCAATTTCACTGAAACGTTTCACCTTGTAGAATAGGCACATGGGGGGCAGTGCAAGAGCCTACCGGACCCACTCACAACCTTGGCGTATATGTACGATAGCACCGTCATGTTACTGCAATTGGCACTGCTGTCGTAAACTGCTTGCCGAATTTTCTGCGTCCTCTCAGGCAGCTGTAGCTCATAGCAATGGTGTGATGGCTGCCCAGACCGGAGGCACTATTCTCAGCTTTGGTTGGACGCTGCCGCAACAAGCTGGCATCAAAAAAGAAAAGAAAAAAACTTTTCTAATATGTATGGAACCTTTATGACGAAAGTGAATGCAATCAAAACTGGCTTTCAGGGAGATGGTGACGATTGCGCAAAGTTTAGAATGGAGTCCCGCGCTCACCTTGTGCGCTTTGTGCCGTGCCTTTGACATTACATAGTGCATAGGGCTGTGTAAGCAAGTCTGTTCGTTTTTTTTTTTTTAAGGCTTGTTCGCCATGCACTATATTGGTTGGTATTGGTTTTCTTTTTTTCTTCGAGCTTTGCCAAGAATACACTCGTTCTCAGTTCTCGAGAACATTGAAGCTGATTCGATGTAGCTGTTGTTGATAGCACTGATTTCTCGGGCTACACAAAAGGGCCTGCATACCTGTGCTATCAGAGTGTAGCACAGTCAATACGTTGAGTGATTCAGAGGAATGCTAGAAAACTGTCTGCGTGCGCCCTGTTGTTGGGAGCGGATTCCCTGACCGCCGCCCCCCGTCACAGGACGACGACACGTCGAGCAACTCGTCGCGGGGCCGCCGCAGCAACGGCCACGTGAGCGTGGGCAACGGCGGCCGTAGCTCGGCCAACGGCAGCCTGTGCAACGGGAGCTTCAGCCACGACTCATCGTCCAACGACTCGCGCACCGACGACTGCCTGGTGCTGGGGCCGACGACGCGCCGCGCCTGGTCCGACTGGTGCAACAACAAGGGCCCCCCGCCGGGCTCCAAGCAGGGCTCCCTGCACAGCAGCGGCCACGAGAGCAACGACGAGAACGGTGAGGGGGGCTCGGACGGGGTCCCTGCTTCTGGACGGACCCAGATGGTCTGCTCCTCTGAAGTTTAGCTGCTCGAAATGTTGTGCTTCGACGAAACGGGGAATGCACAGCGGCGTGGATCATGGTATTGCGGTGTGCGTTAGCGAAGAGGCTTGAATGGGTTGTGAGTTAAAGGTCACTGCATGCAGAAAGGTTTGGCACAGAATTTCTTGTGGCAGCTGCCAAAGAGCGATGTACCGTGCCATTTTCATCAACCTAAACCTCGTGCTAGGTAAAGAGGCAAAAACCGCTGACTTCAGCCGACACGAGGTGTGAGAGGATCGTCTGCTCAGTGCACAAACCCACAGCGCAGCCCGGTAGTAGAAAGCCGCAATTGGCTGCAGCCTCAAGGTACACTTGGCCGCTTTTGGCCATCCGATACCTAGCTAGGGTAGGTTGTTTGGTGAAGAGCTGCTGTCGAGAAAGGCTTTATCTTGATGCCAGGCGTCGTTTGCGTCTTCTTTACCGGTTTTTCGCTGCAGGTAGGCTGGCTTTGTGCCGAGTTGAAGTGTTCCTTATGACTAGAGTTTCTAAGTCTATGCTTGGTGGCACCCTCGCAGAGCCCGTCAAGCGGCGTCCCAAGGCGCCCCGGCGGACACCGCGGCGGCAGAAGCAGCGAATGCTTGACCTGGGGGAGACGTCGAGCGCGCCAAGTGAGACGCGCAAGGGACCAGGCCGGCCGAAGAAATCGCCCCAGCGGAACAATCGGCGCGTGGGGCGCAAGCCCATGAAGTTCAGCGGCCTGGATCTCCTGCACGCCCAGACGGTGCTCAGCACCTCCAGTGCTGGTGAGGCCGCTTTTCTAGATGCTGCAGTAGGGGCAGTACATGGCAGTGTTCATAGAGCAATCTTGTACCTTAAGCAATACAGTCGCTCCTCGATGTAATGAATCACAGAATTTTTTTTAGCTTCAAGTGTATGCACACGATGTATTTTTGCCCTCTGTGTAATGAAGTCCCGTTGGCTGAAATTTCAATGTAACGAAGTTTCATGGACAACTAGGCATGAAATTTTTGTTGAAGTAGTTTTTGGGAGACGCAAGTGCCAAAACGGGGTCTCAATTAAACGCAAACGGCGACACAGGCTGCCGAATGCCGCGGATGCAGTGAGCCAAGGAGTCCATGAGCGAGCTCCTTGCCTACAAACTGCGTATTGGGCCGCCACATGCCGCCGCTTTGCCCTTTGTTCGAGTTTGCTCATGCTTGTTGGGTTCTATCGTTCCAGCAAGTGCTCGGCAATGCATTTTGGGGTCTTTATGAGGCTTGCGTGCGCGTTCTTTTCATGCCCACGTCCGCGATTGCGTGTCGGTGGTGGCTTGTTCCTCGGCCAGAAAGCGACTCGCCGCGGGTAGTGGGAGGAGCCTGACGATTGACTTTCACCAATGGGGAGGTGCGCACCGTATGGCAGGAACCTCGAAGTGCTTGGGGATGCCGGCTCGCCTCGGCAGAGGCGATTAGGCTTACCACCGTGGAGGATATTTGATGGGTGCTTTTTTAAGCGCTGCGTATGACATTTTGCAGTGAAAATTTCGCCCACATTATCGGCATTCTTGCCATATGGACAACTTCGTTTCACCCTCGTGTTGTGTTTCAGCGAGCGTTTAGAAGCGGTCACTGGAGCTACCCGCATTGTGCGAATGGTCTCTGCGGCTGCATGAGCGCGCCTGTGGCTTGTGAGGCGCATTTTTGCGTGCAGAAAACGCCCCATGCGGTTCACGCTGATGCCTGCATAGAAAATTAAGCTCCGGCAGAAAGTGTACCAGCCGTGTATGCGTGCCATGTTTTCGTTTGCAAGAACTGCTTCATGTGGTTAACACTTCCTTTTAACCGTGAATTTCAGTGTAGGGGAATTTCAATGTAACGAAGTAAATTATGAATTTCACCGACATCGATACATCGAGGTTTGACTGCGCAACAATGAAAACTGCGCAAAAGATTAGGACATGAGGGAAAATTTGATAGACGTGGTGTGGACCTGTGCCACGTGTGACGCTGGGCCAGTTAGGCCTAACATTGAGCTTTAACATTGATTCGAGTGACGTGCCAAGCAGCTCCAAACTCGAGCTGCAGGTACAGGTTCGTGTTGTTAGATCTCAAAGTAGAACATCAGGTCTTTTGTCAAGCTTGGGAGTAATACGAGACGGGGGATTACAAAAACACGTGGGACAGATACAGGCGCTGTGTGTCCTGTCTGTGTCCTTTTCTGATCCTGTGTCGCTTTTTACATGTGCTGTTGCGATTTTTCATGACCATACCATACATAACATGTACCATAGTCTTGCTAACAAATTTGAAGGTCTTGTGTTTCGAGGGCGCTGGCTTTTTCACTGAATGGGTCCCCCGACACTGTCTCATCGAAATTTTTCGTCCTCCCTCGCCCGTCTTTCCCCCCCTTGTGCAGCGGCCATGCACACGGAGCCCGCGCCGGGCTGCGTGGACCAGAAGCTGGGAGGCCTGGCTCCCGAGGAAGGGTCGAGCGAGCTGCCGCCGGGTTTCCTCGAGGTGACCATCAAGACGGAGACGCCGCTCACGACGGCGGACACATCGCTCGACGGGCCCGCCCCGCAACAGCAGCTGCCCGTGGTGCCGCCGCGACCTCTGACGCCACTGGCCGAACCACCCGAGCTGAAGGCTATGCTGAACGAGTTCCGGGCACAGTACATGGCCATGCTGAACCACATGCGCACTGAGCAGTACCGGCAGCAGGTCAAGGAGCACATTGCCAAGGAGAGGGTGAGTGCCTCTCCTCCTCCCCTCTCGTGCACACTCCTACCCGCAGTGCGGGCTCGGTGTTTAAGGCGTTGTGCTGCTTGGCGTGAGGACGCAGTTTCGACCCCCTGCTGCAGTTCCTGCATGCTTTTCAGACGGAGGCAAAAAGGGAAAACACCCTCCGTGTGTCGGTAGTTCGGTGCTTGTCAAAGATCCCCAGGGGGTCAGAATTATTCCAGAGCCCCCCACTACGGCATGCTTCATAGCCCAGGGGTAGCTTCAGCGCATTAGGCCTAACAATCGCTTCGTCGGAGTGGTATACCACATGAGCTATTACCGTTCTTGACTTGTACCTAAGTATAGATGGTATTCACTGAAAAGTTTAGTGGTCAATTTCTTCGCTTGGCATCACTGGAAACGGCCATGTCTCTGCCTCCTTGGCACAGACATGGCATGGCTCGTGTCATTGTGCCTGCACCTCGCTGAAAGAAAAAAACACCGGCGTGCATCGTCTGCCCCGTTTCAACCCAATTCTCAGCATTGGTGTCAACAGAGATGTTAATAATCGCACTCACATTGAGGTCGAGGCATCACTTTGCATTCGGTGGGGGACAGTTTGGAACATCAAACCCATGTCGCGTGTGTGTGCCAACGCCAGTGAATACAACCTATAGCGTGCTATTCATCGATGGCTGAGATGCTGTTACTATATTCCTATGGTGCGGGGAATCCTTGGACTGTCCACAGTGAGTCCAAGACTGTAAATTGACTGGCCCCAACTAGTACAAAGTGAGAGGGAAGTAGGGTGCAGTGGATGCTCAGTAGCCTGTAACGAGCTAATGCATACGATGAAGTGGTAGTTCTCTGTTGTAGGCTGTCGGCAGTCGTTATAATGAAGCTGGCTGTAGCAGTACTCCTGTTAATCATACAGTTTAGGGGAAGAGGGAGTAAGTTTTTGTGCACGGCACTTGTGCGTCCGCTACTGTGATTTGGCAGCTTTGTTGGCCTCGTAACCGAGTGAACGATGGAAACACCGAAGAGAGAGGGAAAACGCCGGAGGAAAGTGTAGGGGGAGGGCGGCATGCCGAGGTCGTGCCACAGAAGCCCAGCATGCGCTGTGTGATGATGCACATACCGTCATGGACAAATGACACAGGAACACGACAATATGAACAAAACACACAAAATTGAGAAGTGCGGTTCGTGGAGGCGAGAAGGCGAAACGCCAACTACCCCGGTTGAAGTGAAGCGTGGTTGACCTTTGACCCCTTGGCCTTTGCAGGAGCGCAACGTGAGGCTGGTGTCGAAGGCCGCGAGCCTCGAGCGCCAAATCAAGAACCTCATTGATGACAGCGTGGTCTTGCTCAAGGCACGCATGAGCGAGCTGGGGGTGCAAAGCCACACGCCTGCCGACCTCATGAACAAGGTACTGCCGCTTTTTGATCAAGCGGAAGTTGTCTTAGTGGACCGATGGCGTCCTGTCGGAAAACTAACGCGTTTCCCGATAACCCGGTTGGTTGACCGAAAAGCTCCGATAAGATCTCTGGACACACGCTGCGTGCGTGGAGCTAGGCTTCCGTTCTGTCAAAACGGTCACTTTAAATTGCGACAAGGAACGGTTCTAGATAAGACGCATCGATCATGAACAAGGAGTACAGTAGCATATCTTTCTTTCATAAATCACAAGTCAGTACACGTTTAGATCGTTTGTTGTAGATGCATTTTTACTGTGCCAAAAATATACGCATGGGGAATCCGGTCTTCGTTTGCGATTTGGGTCTTTGAAGGTTTCATGATCAATTGGACGCACTTTCAGCGAAGGCCGGACGTGTTTCTAGCTTTTGTTCTTCTCTCAACTTTCTTTAGGAAGAGAGGGTAAGTTTTGCTCATTCTGTGCAGCTTGGTATTTGACTACAATGTTTAGCGCTGCACCTTGCTGATGTGATTCCTGTGTTATCATCATTGTATTCTGTTCTGTGGAGCTCTTTGTATTTGTAAAATTGCATTTTTAATGTGTTTAACACCCCCTTCCCCCCATGTAATGCCCGCTGGGGCTTTTAGTGTACCTAAATAAATAAATACGCAGTTTTAGCATATCGTTACCGTGTTTACGTTACCGTTTACCGCGTTACCGGAAGCCGCTGGCGACGGTGAGGCCTGTGCCGGTAAGTTACCGTTCGGGGTAATTCTCGCGCTGCGCAGTCGACTCCCGCAAACAAGGTAAACGGTAACGTAAACACGGTAACACTATGCTAAAACTCTAATGAAAATAAAACGAGGTATACTCTTTCCCCTCGCTTTTGTTTTGCCAGTACAGCTGGGCGCCTATTCCGTGTAGGTTGATCGTTGATTGGCCAGCATTCTTTGCTGGCCACTCTGCAAAAATTGCACTCCACAAAAATTGGTTGTCTCTCCCTTTAAAGGGACCCTGCAAGCTTTGTTCAACTTTCTTTGAAATCTTAAATGCTTGGAGAACATAGCAGAGGTGAGACAGCTGCGCATATTGCGCAGATTTGATACAAATTTGTTTTCCTGCGCCAGGCTGCTCCAAAAGCTTGAAAATTGGTAAAATTGCGCCAAACTGCTCCCAAACACTCTGAGAGCCAACGATTTTAATGCTCCCATCAGTTTCAGTGGGGAAAAATGCTTACTGACCACATAATTTTCCATTACCCCCAGATGATGCTGTTTGTAAAAATTAATTGACTGATCATTCAATAAAAAACTCGCATAAAACGGTACCCGAAATAGTTTTTTTCGGAAGACACAATGTCGGGTTGCACATGTTATATTCTGTATGTTTTTAAAGCTTTCCCATCGAAAATCATTGCAAAGTCCTGTATAAAAATACTAATGTTTACTGAGGCGACAAAACTTGTTCAAGTTAAGGACAAAACGGCAATTTTCTGAGCGCCGTATCTCCGGAACGACAATACGGGGCGCCGCCATCTTGGTATGGTGAGGATCGGAAAACATGGCCAGCGGGCGAAGCAGTTGCTCGTAGTTCAGGCTAGATCATTCTAGTTCAGGCAGACCGCTCTCCGCAGATTTCTACTGTGCTTTTGGTTATGGGGGTGGCTAGGTTTAGATTTAGTTTGATCTGTTACGGGAAGTTGCGCCACTCGACAGGTGGAGTTCATAGAAAACAACGCGGTGCCCGCGAATTCACCGTGTTTCGTGTGAGGCGCGGTTCGCGCTTGAAGTGAAATTTCTGACTCATTGCGTTGTTATAAAACGTGGAGTTATTGCTGCCTTTGACAGCGAGCTTGCAAGCGGCGTGAATGGGACGGTCGACACTTCAAAAGGGGTGGCACAGGCTACATCGCCGCAAAATGTTCAAGCAATGTCCGATAGCGGGACGGGCTATTATTGCACGCTAGTAATAATGGTTCATCAATCTGAAGTGAAATTTAATGCCAAAAGAGATATGGATAAACATATCAACGTTACTCAAATTACGATCGATCGTAGTGAACGTGCACCTTAGTGTTTGATATGGGAAAGCTGGTGGGGTGCGACGACTGTCACCTCGCTTTGCGCAACTTTTGCCGTGGCTCTACACTTGTGCTTAATTAAAGCCAAGTCTGGGATTACAAAAATAATAATTTAGGCATTCCCATGATAATAAAAATGCCTTACGATTGCTTAGTTTTTCAACTTGATATTTTCAACGGAGCTCCATGTTATCTATATATACATAGGGCCTAAGAATTTAAAAATTGTTTGTAAAAGGTAGTGCATTTGGTACCTCGTGATATTCTGGTAGAAAAACTTTATTAAGAGGCTGTTTCAGTGTTATATACATTCAAAACCGATTAAAAAGTGCTCTTTCCCCCCGAGTTGCCAAAAATTTGATTTTTTGGGCACCTAAGGTGACATAAAAAATATCGTTAACTGCTCCAAACCAAGGTTCTTCTGCTCCAAAATCGGGAGTTTGCTGCTCCAAAAACTGCTCCCAAACTTGATTCAGCTGTCTCACCCCTGACATAGTCAACCAGCGCATCCAGCACTTAGATTAGGGAGTCGCAATGCAAGTCAGCCAAAAATTGCGGCTCTATGCCTATCAGATAACTTGGAAACTGGCTGAAAGGATTTCCTCTCTTTCCTGGTCTTGGCGTCCCTCGACTGCCGGAATCGCATCATTACAGCGGTGTAGCGGCTACTGGCTGGCTTCCCTTTCAGTTGCAGCAATGAACGCATCCAATAGCCACTTTAGAAAAGAAATGGCACCAAAGCAGAGCAGAAACGGGAGACATATCTGCTGCGACGGGCAAAGCACGCAGTGCCACTCTGTGGTGGCGATAACTTTATAGCCTTCGCAGTGCTTCCAGGTGCGAAGGAAAGAGTGAAAGCGTTTTACCGGAAGTGTTGTCGAGCCTTTTTAATGAAGAGCAGCACTGTGTGTAGTAGTTTCACTTGCATCCCCCTCCCCAACGTGTGCCAGTGCTTTCCCCTCTGTCCCTGCCGGACGTGGAATTGAGCCCCAGCCCGTTGCTTGCCCCTTCCCCGTTACGCTCTTTCCAGTCCTTCCATTTGACCGTGAAGGTGCGAAGCGAGGGGGCCGAAGGCGGCCAGCAGCACCGCTGGCGCAACCACCACCACAGCGGCGGCTTGTGCCCCCCTTTGTGTGTGCAGGCGAAGGAGATTATGATGCGCCACAGGGAGCTGCAGGTGCGGGCGGCCACCCTCGAGCGGGAGGTGGTCCACCTGGAAGAGCAGCAGGCCGAGATGCTGGCCGCCGCCTCGGCCAACCGGCCCCCCGCCACACAGGCCCCACCACAGCCACCGCCGGCCCACCCGCACCACCACCCCGGGACCACCACCGCACAGGTGGCCCCACCGCCTGCGCACCAGCAGGGGGCGGCGCTGACTGTGGACGCGCTCAACGGCTTCTTCCTGCCCACCGACGTGAGTGGTCGGAGGCCGAACAAGCGACATTCTTCACACTTTCAGCGTCGGCTTCGGGCTTTGCTGTTTTAATTCGTTTTTAATTCGTCCTTCTTTGGCAGTGGGCGAGTTGATTATCGGTCATATTGAAGTGTGTAGGAGCGCTTCTTGACACAGTCTTAAGACGAACGAGAAGTACAAGCATAGATTTGAGCTCCACCTCGTCTGTTCTTGTTTGTCCCGTCCGTCTTGCATCTTTGGTGTCAAACAGCACTCCTACACACTTCAGTACCATTCTTTTTCATCAATATTCGTGAACAAATTTCTTACTGCTACTCTCTCTCTCTCTCTCTCTCTCTCTCTCTCTCTCTCTCTCTCTCTCTCTCTCTCTCTCTCTCTCTCTCTCTCTCTCTCTCTCTCTCTCTCTCTCTCTCTCTCTCCTCCCTCCCTCCCTCCCTCCCACTCTGCTCCATCTTTCTCTCCCCCGCTTCCCACTACGGCTATCTTCAGTTCCACTTAGTTGAGGCAGCCATGGCTAGGGTTAGCGGCTGTTGATTGAGAAGATTGTTGCGTTAAGGGGGGACGCGGCTTTCAACTTCGGAAAAATGACCAAAACATCGTTTTTTTGAAACCCGCATATTCGGCTTCTATGTTTCCTATTCTGTGCGTCTGCAAAGTTTTTACGCTGAAAAGCGTCGCAAAGTGGCATAAAAAAATACTTTTGTCAGGCGCGGTGACAAACTATCAGCGCAAAAGGGCGAAAAAACGGCAATTTTCGGAGCGCTCTATCTCCGCAACGGTGCCACCGGGCGCGGCCATTTTGATATGGTTAGATCGGCCGAGCGATCGTTTTTCCGGTTCCGCTCGTCTCTTTTATCTTCGTTCATTCACAAACGCACAAACGGCAGAAAAGAAACGACGCACAAACGAAGCTAGAAATAGATGCTGAAGCGCTATTGGTCCTCCGGTCGGGGCGACCCTCCTGATTGGATGTCGCGGGCGCAACGCAAGATGGCGGCCGCCTGAGCTGCGTAGCGAGCGGATTGAGTTCATTTTCGCCGCTTCGCTCGGCCGAGTTTCTGTTCAATCTGTGGTATTCAAAACGGACGTTATCGCGATGGGAATGCCAGATATAACGAGCCAGATTACGGGAAGTTGTGTGGCTCGAAAGGCGGAGGTCATCGAACGCTTCGTGGTGCGCGTGACTCTACCGTCGCCAGACCCCGGAGGGTGACGCGGTGTGCGCGCTTGCGATAGCGGTTCGTGAAGTGAACTTTTAGTCGGATTTGCGATGTTTACACGCTTAGTTATTGCTGTGTTTTGACTGTGGGCTCGCTAGCCTTGAGAAAGAAACGGTCGACGCGTCAAACGCTGCGGCGCGCACGGCATAGCCGACGCGCATTGGAGCATCACATGACTGGGCAACCGGTTACGATTGAACGCCAGTAGTTGTAATTAATGCCTGCGACGTTAGTTTTAATCTTAAAAGCGACCTGACCAGCCATATCAGGCATAATCAAAGCTCGATATGTCGCGGTAAGCGTGCGCTGCGATGCGCGCGAGCCATATCGCCTTTCTTGCGCAATGTTTCCCGTGCACTTGTAATTTTCATGCAAACAGGTTTGAGTTAGTAATATAGGAATAAAAATATGCTCTCTGCGTTAAAAATGTACGTTACTGTGGCAGCATTTAACAGTGACTTTTTTAGGGAAATTATTGATACCATTGCTCAGGGCATACTGGCTGTGCTGCGAGAAATATTGGATGCCTTGAATGTCAAAAGTAGTAAAAAAAATATGCTGTTGCATTGATGTTGGGAGTTATGCAGAATACTCTACCAAGCTTCAAAGTAGCTCATTTTCAACCTTGTGGTATGCAAACTTTTGGCAATGAACACCTGCACTATGAGTACTAAGTTGGTGTGCCAGGCAAGATAAAACATGAAAAAAAAAGCCAAAAATGTTCAAATTTAAGTTAAAAAATGCTTAACTTGTTGCCATGGTGACAACACTGCAAAAGGAGGTTGTCCAGTGCGATACAGCCAACCAACTAACCTACTTTGCATTGAAAGCCCATTGAAACCCATCTCCCCTCCGTTTGGTTTGCAAAGGGGGGTATGACTCTTCACGGAGGAGCTGAAAATGATGTTTTCTGGAAAGAGAAAGGCTGAAAAGGCACTCCAATTTCAAGGCAAGGCCTTCCAGAAGCCCCATGTTCAAAAGGACATGAAAGGCTACAACCGTGACGACTTTTGATATGTGAAACCTATGTTGCAACTTCGGAAGCCGTTTTCTCAAAACAGTTTTTTTTGCCACCTGTGTCGCTTGTCCCAGGGATTTCTTCGTGACTGCTGGGTCTATTTTGATTCCGTTTCTTGCATTACATTCCTTGATGAACTGTTCAGGTCGTGACACTTTTAGTTTTCCAGATTTGTTTTTTGTGATTTTTTTATTCAAATAATCGTTCACAGTTGACATGCCTGTTGCACATTAACCTCTAAAAAAATGAAAACTAAAAAACATTGTGTTGTAAAAAAAAAATTCTAAAACTGTCACGACCTCGTCCATTCATTTGGGAATGCAAAGCACTTCGAACAAGTTTTCTATCGTGTTTTATAAGCCGCTCAAGCTCGGTACAAGCGGAACAGAAAGAAAATTTCATACATAAAAAAGTTATCAAAATATTAACTTCAAATTTTTCTGGTGTTATCACAGAAGCATTTCCAGTTGCTGTGCCAATTTTCATCAAAATCCACAAAGAAATAAAAAAGTTGATTTTGAAAGCCACGTCCCCCCTTAACCTGTCTTAATGGACTCTGGCTCGGTTTTGGTGGCGAGGATTCCAAGCACCTAAAAACAGACATCGCTCACAGATAGACCAACGTGGGCAGATAATTTCGGGTTCATACAAGTAATGGAGGCCCATCGACTGTGCCCCGTGACTTCGTTCTCCTGTTTTGCCTTGTAGGCCTCAGCTTGTAGTCAATAGCATGTTTGCCTTGTAGTCAATAGCATGTTTGGCTTAAGCATAATTAGCTGGCTAAAGAACTAAAGAATAGGGATGGGCGAATATAGATTTTGAGGTTCGAAGCGAATTCGAAGCGAATAGTGATTTGGTCGAATAATTTCGAATCGAATAGTTCGAATAGTACACATTGCAAATCACAAAGACAAATGAGCAACTTGTGACCTGACTAATGTATACATTTTTTTCTAATAATTAGAACTCACGTAGGCACAGCATTGTGTAAAACTATTACCAGTTGAACATTTATTGAAAAATCTTACACACAGCTTTCCTTTGCTGTATTCACAAGTTTTCATGAAGAAATGCCTGTTGTGCCACATGCTCTAGGTGCAGCAGTTTCCGCCGGCTGCTCATTCACAAGTTTAAGCGCCGCCTAGAAACTCGCAGAGTTAAGCGCCGCCTAGAAGCTCCGCTAAAAAAAGAAGTATTGTAGCCACTAGTATCCTCGGCCGTAGCCAAGCAAAGCGCAAGTGGCTGGCCGCCATTTTGAATAGGCTCGCTTAGTGCGGCGTACTGCCGCGCTGTGCGAGCCTATTCAAAATGGCGGCATGCCGATTCAAAATGGCGGCATGCCTATTCAAAATGGCGGCCTGTACAAGTCTGCTGGCTTGGTGCCGCTATGTTCGGAGCGGTGTCGTTTCAGTGCCGCCTTTTTTTTTAAACTTAAGTGTGCTGGCGGCCGAGAGCTTCGTCGAACCTCTAGGCAAGGCAGCAACTCGGCAGTGCCGGCACTGATAATAGAAATGTCCGCGTCGGTGGGTCTTGAGCCAAGCCTGGGGTAACTCTCGGAAAGCTTGACCGAAAAGCTTGGCTTTTAGCTGGCTATTCGGGAGCATCGAATAATTCGAAAATATCGAATACCTGCATTCGGATCGAAGCGAATAACGAATAGAGAGCTATTCGATCGAATATTCGACAATACCGAATATTCGCCCATCCCTACTAAAGAACCACCTGTGCAATTTCTCTAGTGTGGAATGCAGCGATAGGTGGCTGCAGGATATTGCGAGCAAATCTCCCGCTCATCACTAGTGCCTTGAGCAGCAACACGGGGGCAACCCACGCCAGTGCTGCAAATGGACTTCCGCTTACTTGTACTTCCATTCGTACTTGAGAGAGAGAGAGAGAGAGAGAGAGAGAGAGAGAGAGAGAGAGAGAGAGAGACGTTCATTGCCCAGTGAGAGTCCTTTCCAAGTGCGTCACACTCACTGCTGCGCGTGTGCCCGTCCTGTGCAGGAGCTGAGCCAATTCTCGCACGAGCACATCCTGCGCGAGATCACCAGCACGCTGTCCCAGCGGCGAAAGCTCCACAGCAAGGTGCAGAAGCTGGAAGGGGAAGTACACGCCCTGGAGCGCACGCTGGTCTCGCCTCGGAGGCCGCCTGCGCTAGCCTCGCCTTTCACCACCGTGCAGCAGCAGCAGCAGCAGCAGCAGCAGGCGTCGTCGCCTGCCTCGCTTGCAGGACCCGTCCCCGACATTGTCTCCTCCGAACCCTCACCACAGCCGGACGACGTCAAACCGACAGAGCAAGCACGCCCCACGACTCCGCCGCCACCAAAACTCGGGCCGCAGGCGTTGCCGGTTAGTACACCCACCTGGCCTGCGACGCCGTCAAAGGCGGCTCTGCGGGAAACGCTGCCCGCCACTGCCGAATCTCCGAGCCCAGTCTCGGATCGTGGCCAACCCGAGAGTGTTCTACCCAGTGGTACGTCTAGTGCTTCCCAGAAGGAGAAGAGCCCCAGGGAGAAAAGTGCCGCCAGCAGTGTGCCCCCTAAGGTGGCACCGGCGATTTCAACGAGGGAGGAAGCCCCTCCCGATAGGTCGTCGCGGCCCCCCGTCATTCGGAGTAGCGGCAAAGACATTGTCGACGCCAGCTGCTTCTCGATGGCCTACGTTCCAGTGAGCAGTGCCACCGGGCGTATGCCGGGCCCGAACCACACGGAAGCCACGCCACCGATGGCGTCGTCAGCGGCAGCAGCGAAGACTACGACGACGGACACGCCGCTCGTGAGCAGGGAAAAGTCCCCGACCAAACAGCCGAGCTGCCACAGTACTCCGCCACCGTTGCCACTGCGGGCTGTCGCAACGGCAGCTTCGCCGGACCGCTGCTCTGTCCCGGACGAACAGTTGCCTCCGACGCCAAAGACCCCCGTGGAAGACGTGCCGCCCGCGGGCGGCAGCAGCAGCAGCCACCTGTCGTCACGCAAGAGCAGCTCGCCGTCCAAGTCCAAGCACAGGAAGTCGCCCCGGAAGCGGGAAGCGAGCCCTCCCCCTCCACCACCACCTCCGCCGCCGCCGCCGCCGCCGCCCCTGCCCAAGTCGCCCTCTCCACCACCTCCACAGCAGGTCAAGAAGAAGTCCGAGAGCGAGGAGGCGGCCCCGCCGGCGACGGTGCCGAAACCGTCCAACGGGCTCATCTTGAACCTGGGCAGCCTTCTGGCTTCGCGGAACGGCTACAGCCCCAAGCGGGAAGACAGGGCATCGCGGAAGCTCAAGCGGAAACACTCGCCTCACAAGCTGCGCAGCAGCGCGGACGCGGCGGCGGCGGCCGAGGCGAGCAGGGTTCCTCCACTGGGACTGGGTGACAAGACCGTCTGCATACGCATGAAGTCCGAGACGGGGGTGGACGTCGAAGGTGAGTGCTATGAAGCCCCGCTCATCTGCACGGCGCAGCAGCACTGGGCTTGGTGGTCGGGTGCGGTGGCGTAGCACGTTGTCTGTGGGGGACTTGGTGGCGGAGGAGAAGGTGCTTGTTCTCTCCCAGCGTTTAAATAATTGGTGCACAAAGCTATGGTTTGGTGTGAGCTGAGAGTAGTTTTACTTCAGAATTGGACAGAAGGGACATTTTGTGCAGCCTGCTTCTCTTTTCTTTGTCTGGCCTTGCTTGCCTGCTAACGGTGCGCCTAGTGTGGCACTGGCCGCGGGCAAGTACACGGTGCTTCCGCTCTATTACTTTGCTCGACTGTCTTTGTCATGCTTGTTTGAAGTGGCATTTTTAATCTACCTGCCGACAGTTTCTAGGCACCCTACTGCAGCCTGTATTCTAGTTTAGACATGGCTTCAGCATGAGCAGTGCTGAAATGTTTAGTGAAGATAAGAGCATGTGGGGGGTCACTGGGTGCAGATGTTGCCTGCTTTGAGGGCCCTGTTTTTGTGGTGGTGTGCTGCCTGATTGCTATCGAATGCAACCTGATGCCTTCAACTGCTCAAGCACTGCACCGACTCCCTTCCTCCAGTACTCGTACAAATAAACTGGTTTTCATGGAACCCGTGCTCCCTTACTGTTTGCTTTTGTTCATCGTTCGCTTGCCACTTACTTTTATGACTATGCTTCCACTGTGAAAGCTTTGTGTGTGGGTGTGTGTTGGGCCCATTCAAGTCGCAGATGTGAATGCAGAGCCCATAGTACCTCAACGCTGTGACGTTTCAATGTGTGCGATAAGCCTATGTAGCTGTGGGAGTGCTTGGAAGTAACCTTCAATAAAGAGCAGTTTGAGGTGCCTTCTGTTACCAGATTATTGAAAGTGTGCCTGCATGAACTCGGGGTTCCGCATGGCTAATAAATGGTGGGAATGTTTTTCTTAATGGGGACCTAAGTTGGCACCCTGCTTAGCAGTACTGTCTGCAATCACGTGGTCTTGAAATTGTAATTGCTGTGTATGTTTGTGCTGCATAGCTTCCAAAAGAAGAGCTTTTTGTGTGTGTGCAAGGTGCAGATTGCACTGCATGGAAGCTCTTTTTTTTTGCACTGCACATTTTTGTTTTTGTACTCGTCTCGTTGGGGTCATTTCATATGCTTTGTGTGGCACTAGTTATGCGGAACCGTCATCCTCTCTCAGGCAGGTTGGGGCAATTTTTGTTGCCAAGGGATGTTCAGAAAGCTTTAGCCACTTTAATATTCCTTTGTTGCCATCCAGCAGAGTTTGTATATAAGAAAAAGAAATTGAATTAAATTCGTTGAAACCCTTCTCTCGGTACGGGTGTGCAGAGGGACGTGATGGGTGTGAGCTGCCTCGACTGTCCCATTTGTACTTGTCGTGGCTATCTGTCTGACTGTGTGCCCTTGTCGCTTCTTTCTTCCTCTTACCTTCCCCTGCTGCCTTGCACTTGTTCGGTTGCTCTCTGGCTTTGGGTGTTGGCTTTACTTTTACCACCATTTCCGACCTTGCTGTTGACCTCCCTGTCTCACCCTGTGCCTCTGCCCGCTTGTCGCTGCCTCCTGCCTCCCCGTCCACTTGCTCCTGTTTTTGCCATCCCTCCTGCATTCCCTCCGTCTTGCCCCCCCCCCCCCCCCCCCCCACAGAGAAGTTCACCATCAAGGCTGAGGCGCTGGCCCGGAGGCCCGAGGGCTCTTCGCACGGCCGCCACCACTGGCAGGCGCGCGTGAGCAGCGGCTTCGACAAGCTGGTCGCGCTGGCCTCATCCAACCAGCCCGAGCCGACGGCGGCCACCGTGCGCAAGGACCCTGCCGCCGGCCCAGCCTCCTCGTCGTCTTCCTCATCGTCATCCTCATCATCGGAGCACTGCGAGGCCCCCCGGCAGGCGCCCCTGCAGCAGCAGCCGCACAAGAAGTGGGTGGTGGATAGGGTTCACCGGAAGGAGCGCGGAGGGGAGAGTGGCACGCAGCTCGAGAGCCTGTCCATCAAGATCAAGGCGGTCAACGCAGGCCCCCCCTCGCCAACCCGCAAGAGGCACCGGAGCCCTCCTGCGCTCTCTTCTGGCTCCTCCAAGAAGGGGAGCGGGGTGGGGGCGGGGCGCTCTCCGCTGCCCAAGAGGCGGGGCCCGCGCACTCCGCCGGACACGCCCCCGCGGACTCCATCTGCCTCCCCCGAGCGGCCTGCCACGCCCCGCACGCCCCTGTCGCCCGCCCCGCTCCCCCCGCACTGCCGCGGTGGCGTTGACGAGCCCCCGCACAGCCCCATCAGCAGCGTGGACAGCCCCTTCAGCCGGCGGAGTCGCTCGACGAGCCCGCTGCCCGGCAGCCCCGTCGAGGACGACGACGAGCTCGCGGACGCCGACCGTGCCACGCCGCGCAGTGGCACCTCCAGCATCGACGAGCCGCGGCCCCCACTGGACAACACAGTCTACAACAAGCTCGGCCTGGGCACGCGCGACATCTCGCTCACCTCCGCCGACCAGCCGCACCAGCAGGTGGCGCCAGTGGGGCTCGCGGGCAAGGACAGCCTCTGGGACTGGGCCAAGGAGCCCGCTGTGTCGCTCCGCTCAGAGTCGGCCTCCTACTCGTCGGTGCCGTACAGCAGTGCCGCTACCGTGGATTCGCCAGTACGACCCCAGGCGCCCCTGATGCTTGTCACCTCGTCGAGCCTGGCCCCACCTCCGATGCCTCCCCCGCTGACCCCGCAGATGGCAGCCCCACCACCCCCACCCCCGCCCCCGCCGCACTGCTCCCTGCCACCTCCGCTCGTGCCCAACGTGTCGGTGCCGCCCCCGTTCAACATGCCCCCACCGCCACCCCCGCCCCGCGGCACACCCGTGTACAACCCCTCGCAGCTGGTGCTGCCGGACACCTCGATCCCGCCCCCGTTCCTCGGCCCCTCCCCCCTGGCCCCGCCCCCGTGTAACTTTGCCGTGCCCCCGCCCAACCTCCTGGCCACACCCCCCACGGGCCACCCCACGCAGCACACTGCGGGGGCAGAGTCCTCCCAGCACAGGCCTCGCCCCCACCTGGCCCCGCCCCCTTACGCCACGGGGCCGTACGCGATGCCCCCCATGGAGTCGGCCCAGCGAGTGTCCCACTATGCCGCCCCACACCCGCCGGGGCTGCCGTCCCACAAGATGCCCCATCCCGGTGAGGAGGCGGCCCCCCCCGCAGACTGAGCCACGGCTCTCTCTCTCTCTAAGCACTGCGCGTGGCCACGGAGGGCTTGCACCAGGAGCGCTTGTACGAAATTGGCCGAAGTCGTATTTCTGGGA
Source organism: Haemaphysalis longicornis (assembly GCF_048455015.1). Classification (NCBI taxonomy): domain Eukaryota; kingdom Metazoa; phylum Arthropoda; class Arachnida; order Ixodida; family Ixodidae; genus Haemaphysalis; species Haemaphysalis longicornis. The sequence goes on along the minus strand of NW_027526225.1, from coordinate 922,048 downwards.
CACCAGATGTAGTGTTTTGTCTGCACTATGAGGTGCAGTGTTAAGGTTTTGCTCTGTCCTTGTAAATGTGCTGAGAGATGAACTAAAGGCCGTTTGCAGTCACTTTGCGTAGCGGATGTTTAAAGAGCTATTGAGTTTTTCGCTGCTATTGCTCTCACACTGGCATCCTCCGGAGGGATCCAACGTCTACATTGGGCTGGCATAGTGCAAAATCTTAGATGCAGTGTTGCTTGAAACTACTTGAAAAAGCAAAGTAAAAGTGAAGGCTATTTGAGAGTGCTTGGACGACAAATAACCAACTGGTGTGGTAGTGTCCAAGCAGCTCTGTTGCTACTCGCAACGTGATTTTTTGTTAAGGGTGAGTTAGCCAAAGCCTGGTCCACTCTTTGCTTTTGTGCAATGCAGCCTTTTTAGAGTCCGTAACAGCATCATCCTCACTGAATTCAGCTAGCTTGTGGAAATGTAACTTTTTGTCTTTTCTGCCAAAGGAAATGTGTGGCGCACTTTTGGCGAGACTCTTTTTGTGTCGTTAATCATTGCACCTATGCAAGCTATAATTATGGAGGAGGGTAAAATTTGCATTTTTTTTTCAGTCTTTCTTTGCACTGAAGATATTTTCTTTGATGCACTGGAACAGAGCTTGAGTTGGTCATTTTTCGGTAACGGTTGAGATGGCCAAGGCACACGGCTGAAGAGTAAAGACATTTCACAGTTTGCAAACGTTGTTTCAACCCACCCCTTGTTCCTATAATTATCGCTGCGTAGAAAAAGGGTGGTTTCATTTTGACTTCTGGAACCAAGGCACACTTCGGGCAGCTTTAACACGGGACGCATTTTGACATCTTTAGCATCTGTGGAAAAAAAAAGAAAAACTGAGAAAAAAAAGGGGATTTGCAGTCGTGGGTGTCTATTTTGCGCAAAAGGCTTGCCAGAACCTCGGTGCTCTGCGGAGACCGAGTTAAAGCGGTGGACGCGCCAAAAGTCGTCCCTTCGGTTGAGCTGTGTGGCTGACGGCGCGGCGCGCGTTTTTCGCTTTTTTCACCCAGTGCACGCTCAACACTACCTGACTTGACGTCGGCACCGCCGGGGCTCAACCCGAAAGCGGAAACGACGAGATTCTCACCACCACCGCCACACTGCCATGGCGCCCGGCGGCAACGACGACGACGATGACGACGACGCGACGAGCGCACCCCTGGCGGAACACAGTTTGGTCGATGCCTGATATGCTGTGCCGCTTGGTGCGCGTGTGTGCGTGCTCGGACGAGCCTCGAATCACGGTTTTCCTGTTTTGTTGTTGTCGTAGTTGAATATTGTTTTCTTCCTTTGTGTTGAGGTGACGAACCGGCGGTTTGGGGTGACAGAACCGGGGAAGAAGCGTTTTGCACGCGTCTCGGGCTGTGGTGTCGCAAGAGGCGTTTCTCTGCGTTCTTCTCTTTCGTTTTCTTCTGTTCGACGGGGGAGGGGAATGCGTCCCCTGCTTTGCCACTGCTTGCAAGCCGTTGGAAGATCGGAAGAAAAAATTGCTATCAAAAGCGGCGTTTTCTTGAGGGAATGTGACAGAGTTGTGACGAAAGTGACAATTGCGGAAGTGACAGAGTCCTGGACATGGGTATTGCCCATCTTCGCGAATGCAAGCTACCTAGCTGCCAACTTTTGTTCTGTAACGGCATCCTATATTTGTTTTTTGGTGCGAAGTGCAGTAGCTACGAGGGATGAAAAATGAAAAACCTTGCCTGAGTAGAAAAGTTTCACGGGAATTAGGTTTATACTAATCGCTGCATGCTGAAAACATTGTTGTCCGTCTTGTTTTCCGATGGTTGTCTCCTTGTTAAATGTTAAAAGGGGCACTGGCTTGAAAAGTGTGCGTGGTGTCCTTTAGACTTTTTGTTTTTTTCTCTCTTTTCCGGGCATGTTTGCCGCATCGTTGGACGAAGAAAATGCAAAGCGAGAGGCGGGCACCAAAGCTTTTCTTTCCCTTCAAATTGAGTTCCTTGAATGCCTAGCTGCTTAACATGTCCATCGTAAACCGCAGAAATTGTCTCTTTGTTAACGCATTACTTTGTGGCGAACATAAGTTCTGTCAGATTTCCAAAGCCCCAAACTGCGTTGCTTGCGCATTATTTCGATTTTGAGACCTGTTTGTTAGGACATCGCTGTCAGTAGAAATTTTTCTACAATCTTTTTTTCTTTCCTCGCGGTACTTCAACCGGCTTGCAACACTTACGTCGTGTTTCTTGTTTGTTGTAATTTATTGAACTTTGTCCAGTTAGTCCTCCCCTCCCACACTTTTTTTCCCCCCGCAAATTCCCCTCCCCCAACCAAAGCATACCACCCGAGCCTTGCGTCATTGGAGCTCACGGAGGGTTAAAAAAGAACACTGCCACCAAATCGTTTCCATACAAAACTAGTCAGCGGAAGTGAGTGTAGCATTCTCCACTTTGTTCGGTCCGTGTTATTTTGTTCCTTTTCTTGCGTCTCCGTTTCCGCCGCGCCACCTGTATCCCGCAGCGTGTTGGCGTAACATACAATGACGCAAGGAAGTGTGTCCTTGCCTTGTCTCACTGCTGTTTTTTAAAGAAGGAAGCGGACGGCAAACGTAGGAAACCTTGCGAAATTGTCTGTAGTAAACCTTTTTTTTTTTTTTTCGTTTTCCTTTTTTCTTTGCTTCGACTGTGAGTATTCGTGTGTTAGTGAATCATTGCAAATGAATCTTTCTCTTTCACATTGCATAACGACCTCTTCGAAAGAAAACTGGCCACAGCAACGCAAGAGAGGCTTGGCCACAACCTGCACCATCGGAGAAAAGAGGCGTGCTGACCAGATGACAGCGCGCTCAGGCGTTTTTTTTTTTTTTTTTTTTCTAAAACCAAGAAGCGTTGGCCAGCTGCTTCCTTCGCTGCACATTTTGTATCTGAAACTGTGTGTCTTGTTGTCACCGTTTCGCGTCTGGTCCCTTCGTGCGTGAGTGTCGTCCATCGTCTCTCTTCTCGCTGTCGGCAGGCTAGCTTGCCCGTCCCGTGCCTATTTATTTGTCCAATCCCCCTTGGTTGCTTTCCTGCGTGCGGCTTGGCCGACAGCTCCATTTCATAAGCAAAAGCAATCACTGCCAGAGTTTGCATGTGTCTGTGTGTGTAAATGTTGTTGCACCCGCTGCCCCAGTCTCTACATCTTTGGTTCTGCATTCTCGAGCGTCGAACGCTAGGGACCTTGTCGCAGAGAGGTCTTCTCTTTCCCGCCGGGTTTCCGAAGCTACATGCTTTAGCATGGCTGCGTGTTTGCGAAGCGACTGTCAAGTGCCCTTTGGAATGATTTTGCGTTGAGTTTGTCCTTTCGTTCTCACCCAACTCTACCTCGCTCGAATGCGGGGCGAGGCCTCTTCTTTTATTTTGCGCTCTTTTCCGCCCGTGTAAGAGTTTTTGTGGCGTGCTTGCGCTGGAATTCAATCCCGGGAAAGGCCTTTTTTCGCTCGGCGTGCTTCAGTCGCGCGCGCACGTGTCGTTGACTACGGCTGTGTCTGATTGTGAGAAATTGTGTGTGAATCGTTGCATCTGCAGAGGGAGTTCCTTGCCGGTCGAGTTTTCGTTCTCGTGGCGTTTGGTTCCTTTTCTTTCGTTGTTGTTGGCGGCCCCGCGGCCGAGTGTGGGGCGACGATGACGGGGCCATCAGAGAGTGAACACTGCCACTGTTTGCGTAGCTCGTAATGTTTTTTTCGGTGCCACAATTTTGTAACTTCCGTTTTTCTCGCGCGCAGGCGTGTGTGATTTAACGCCTGGCCGTCATTTCGGGAGTAGGGAGTGAGAGCGAGATTTTGCCCTTGTTAACGGGATGCAACTGTTGGTCCTGCACCGATTACCGAGAAATGCGACCGACTGAAGAATGCTGCTTGTTTTGTTTTTGTCGATGCAGGCAGCCCTATTTTTGAACATTTTTTTTTTCCAATTTTTGATCACCCCGTTTGTTTGTCTTGCACGAGCGCCTGTTTTCCCTCTCTCCTTCGAGTGTGTATAGCTGCTGCATGTTGGGGACTGGTTTTTCTCAGGATTGTTGGTTCGGTGATGGCACGGGTGAAATGGCACGGTATGTTGTACATAGCATCCTTCAGCGCAGCG